>NW_018397255.1:4678852-4702389 GCF_002168275.2 Theobroma umbraticum | reverse complement strand
GGGGGAAGAACTGTGAAAATGGTAATAGAATATATAGTGGTTGAGGATCAATATAGTTCTGTGTCACGTCAAATAATTAAATATGTATCCAATGCCTCATTATGTGTATATAAATGTCATGTAGATTTAAGGGCTATTCAAACTTAGGGAGCAAGGAGCCCTTGGATTCCTGGGCCTTATTTATATATTAAAAATGCTAATCGGTTTCTCTTTTAAATTTCACAATGAATTTACTAGGTTGACAAGTGTTTTTTTTTTAAAAAAAAGAGACAAGTGTTTTAATAAGATATGTTTATGACAATTAATAATTATATATACTTTATTAAATAAAAATGTGTTTTTTAAAAAAAATTTCTTTGTTCAGTTTAAAAACTCCACCATTAATGTATAAAATAATAATGACATAATATTTAAAAAAATTTAAATAAGTTTTATTTTTTATTGTGTTTAATCAAATTTTATATTTTTATTTTGAATCAAGTAAACTTTTATAACTAATAATTGATTAATTATTATTAATCAAAATATCACTTATTAGGTCACGTCAAATGACACTAACCTAACATGTTAACATGTTTTAAAAAATAATGATGTGGCTTAGAAACATGACCATTTAACATTTTATCCATCCACATCAACACTTTATGAGTATAAAAATAACAAATGATAATTAATCAAGCTTTAATCATAAAAATTTATTTAATTCTAAATAAAATTATAAAAAATTGATTAAACGTAATAAAAAATAAAAAATATTTACATTTTCTTAGATAGTTTAAGAATTTTTTTAAGTGTTATGCCTAATTCATATCTCTTAACATATTATATCTCTTATTACATACATTTTATATAAATATATATATTATTTGAAAAAAAATGGTAAAAGGTAAATAACAAATGCGCCCATAAATAGCACAAATCGGTTGAAATTGCCCTATTAGAAATACAAAGCTACAGAAATCAACCTAGTTTACAGTAATAATTTTACCATGCCTATTCATGTATTCATGCACGTTAAATTGAACCTCCTTTAAAAAGTAGGCCTTTTTTGTTAAGTTGGTCAACCTTTTTCTCCACAAGGCAAGCCAACCTACGCAAGCAAAGGGGTTTGGATTTTCTATTTCTTTCTCTAAAAGAATAATTCTTTACTGTTTAAAAGTATAAAACCTACAGAATAGAATACCATCACTTTTAATGAAAGAGGTTAATTTAAAGTCCCTCGAAAAAATTTACGGCATAACAACAAGGCAAAGTTACCATAAAACTAAAGCCGAAAATAGTTACCAACTTGCACTCGAGACATGTTTATATTAAACTACACTTGACTTTCACCAAAGGAGTTTGCCATTTTTAATACATTAAAGGCCGCAACTCGAGCAGGGGTTAGGTCAAGTTGGACGACAACCCCATAGCCAATCTGAAGGCTGTAACAGTTTATACTCAACTTCAAGCCAGATTTGGTACATCTGCTTTATATGGTTGGACCATAAATAAGTGTAGGGAAGATTGTTACAACACGTTAGGTTTATGTGCTGTTTGTGGACTGGGATTAGACTCTGTAACAAGCTTAAGCTCTAAAGTAACACTTGCTGTTATTTGTTTTCCATATACTTCATATGTTTTTGTTACAGAGCAGGAAAATAAAACTTTTTGCCATTCTAATTGTATAACCTATACCTCTCGTCCTAAGAAGAAACGACAGCTGGGCCTCTTAAGACTGTTAGAATTATGTATGAATAGTTTCGGGCCCAAAGTTGTTGAGCTTATAAAGATATTTTTATTCTTATATTTGATTTGACTTGGCTTTTAGTGTGCAGCCTTAAAGATATATATAAAATAATTGATATTTTTTTTATAAATTGTATATTAATTTATTAAATGCAATCAATATTTTTATAAACAGGCGTTTTTGTGTGTTACTTCATTTTAATTACGATTTTCCTAATACTGCTTGGATTAATTTACTTTTAAAACTGTTATAGATGGGCATGCATTTGCACGAAAGGAAAATCGTGTAGCCCGAAACAACAGCATGGATTGGGGTTTTTCTTTTTTTTTTTTAGAGATCTTTTAACAGAAAAAGAATTTGGAAGAGTCCAACGTGTCATCAATTATTTATGTGGTGAACTGTTACAATCAAGACCATGACCTTAACAATGCATGGCTTCGTATAAATAGAGCACACCATACGAATTCTTTACCCTTTTTGTAGTTTTGCAATAAACATACAAAATAGCATTTATATAAAATCTTAGATTCGAGTCGTAGTTAATCAATTAGTAAGCTATTCCCGGTTGCAAACTTCCTCTTCAAACAATATATATATATATACCTTGATTCTAGATGAATACCAAAGTACATATAATTTGATAGGGCCCATTGTAAGAGGATGTGGCTTTCGCCATATGATCGTCGCCTGAGTTAATTTGATTTTTATATTCGAGCTATGGATATGTAGGACGGGGGAAATTATGACAAAGGTGAGACATCAAAGAATATCCCCATCAATCGGACGGTCGAGATCAAAAAAGCGACTGCAATGCATCCTTATGTGAGCCACAGGTTCATTGAAAACGATGGCAAGTCCAATCAATCCACATTTTTGATAGCACCAATCGCTTCTACCTGGCTCGGATAGCGTCCACACCCACAGTTTTTTGGACAGATTAGTTTTACAGCCTCAAGCAACTTAAATCAGACATAATTAGGTAAGTGATTTGAGAGCCTTAATTGCCACCTCTCTCTCTATACTTGTATCTCATTTTCGGCCTTCAACCGTCACCGTTTAATCCTACCAAAATTACATGTATTCTTTGCAGGATTTTTTAAATGGTAATACTCGTGTATACATTCATCATAGCCCTTTACCAAGCATGTGTATGTAAGTTATTCGCAAGCACAAAAAATGTGACAATAGGTGTATCAGATTCTATTAAGTATACTGAAAACGAATAAAAGAAATAATGAATATGAAAGTCGAATACAATTTAAAACAGTAAACAGATTCGTCATATCGAATTAATCTTTGTTTAGATAATTTAGATTATTGAAGTGATAGTGCAATATAGATAAATAACAGTGATTTATCGGCAAGGCATTTGAATTCGTTATTTAAAAAAATAATATCGACTCAAAGTGCCCAAAATTTTTAAGTGGTGAATGGAGATGAGATTTAGAAAAAAGAAAAGAAGAAGCCCGCGGGCAGCAGGGACATTACGTGCAGACATGAAATACGTAAAGGTTTCAGATTTTAGGGTTAGGGTTTGGTGTTGTAGGGGCAAATACAGACCACAGGTATGAAAAAGGAGATAAAACGAATATAAATAACACGTATAATGACAAAGACCTCTAATTTCATGCCAACCAACCCAAGTTGTGTTATCAAATTATGATTTTAAAGGTAAACAATATATAATACATTTATGTTCCAAAGGGGCATAATAAAGTTAAATAAAAAATATTGGTGAGCTAGCTTCATCTTTTCGTTTAGATGGTTGCAGCGAACTTAAGGTGTTGTTCAACTGATCTATCTGTCCAAACATCGGAGCTTTCTTCTTCTTCTTCTTCTTCTTCTTCTTCTTCTTCTTTTCCCTTTCTTCTTTTTGTTTCAAACAGCAGAATTTTATGATATTATTATAATAAATGAAGTGGAAGAAGGTAACGAAGGTAGAAAAAGTTATGGAAAAAAAAAACAATCAGGTAAAGTAGAAGATAACAGGAAAATATAATGATTTTCCATATACAATTTCAACAGAGGAAGACTGAAAGATTCTCTGAGGTGAGGTTCCTCTTATCAATTATATAACCCCAGATTATGATTTTTCTTTTTATATTTATGACCACTGACTTGGTCAAAGGCTGTGGCTAGGAAATACTATAATTTTTTTTTCTCTTCATTTATTAGCTTGTTGTATCAAATAATCTGTAAGGAAAACAGATGGAAACGCCATACTTATTTTTTTCACCTATCATTAAACCTAAGTTACCAAACCATTTAAACATAAGAAATGAATAATTAATTGATGTTAAATACAAACCAGATTTTATTTTCATTATTTATGCAATTCAGTTACTGTTTCTATATAGTGCACCTATTTTTTAAAACAGGGTTTTTTATGGGTTTTGAAAAGGAATGGTAGTGATGGTTGTTATCTTTTTCTTTTATACCATCAACAACCATCTTCCCTAATTTGTTTGCTTGCCCACCTCATTATTCTCAACAAAAGAAAAATTAATTTGTTATACTGAAATATGGAATATTTAATGGAATATATATTTAAAAGAAATAAAGAATTCCTCTATAATATCTATCTTTTTCTTCTTTTCACACTAAAAGGATCAAACCACAACTCTCTTATACTTTGACCAGTTGCCTTCATCACAGCCTTTCTCTCTCACACACATGGGTGTCCCACCCTGATCTTTTTGAGTGAAACCACGAGCAGAAGCAGCAGCCTCTCTTTTTGAGAAGAAAAGGCTAGAGAACAACTCCTTTCCCTCCTTTCTCTTTACCCCTCTCTCAAACAAAAAAGATTTAAAAAAACAAACCCTAGTTCTGCTGAACTCTTACAGGGCTAAAAGCCAAAAGAAAGGCAAGAAAGAGATTACAAGAGACCCCTCCCAGCAAAGTTTACTTTCATTTTACCTCTCTTCTGCAACCATTAGTTTGATGATCCCTGAGCTGTTAATTCCTTTCTTTACACATACCCTTTTGCTCAAAGACAAAGTAAAAGCAAGCAAAGCACTGTCTTCTTTGCAGATCAGAGCTTTAAAGACAACATGGGTACTTTCTGATAGCTCTGCTTCCAGAAGATCTTCCTCTTTCTTCTCTCTTTTCCTTCTTTTTTTTTTCTTTCCTTTCTTCTCTCTTTTTTGTATTACCTCACGCTTCGTTTTGTAGCTTCCTTCTTAAATGAGTCCGAGTGGTAAGTAAGCAAAAAATCTCTTCTCTGAAACTCCTCATATCTCTGTGTCCCTTTTACGTCTTTCCCTCTTTTTTCTTGGCTATTTCCGGTCTGTTTGTCTTTTTACCCCTTCTTTCTCATGGATTCTGGTAATAGTGGTAGTATGCCATCTTCGAGTGGTGGCAGTGAAGAGTATGATTCACGCGCTGAGTCCATCTCAGCTTTCTTGAACAATAATTCATCGAGCCATGTTGGTCATGGTCCCTTGGGGAACCAACCACCACCACCAGCACCACCGCAACAGCAACACCAGAGTCACTCTTCATCAGCTATGTTTGACCCTTTATCAAACTACTTCGATCATCCTTTATCAAGATCACCGCAACTTACAACAATTCCAAATTCACTCCTCAATCTTGATGTGGTTTGGTCCAAAAATCTAAGATCTGAGCCCAATTGCACTGATCTTGGTGGGTTCATAGCGTCATCATCACCAACCCAACAGTTGTTGACCAACCAGCAGGCACAAAGCAGAGCTACTTTTCCTTCTATGCAGATCCCTCAAGGACCAGAGAGCGCTACAAAAAGTTCAATTTCAGGCACAGGTGACCAACCCAACAACAACAACAGCAACATGGTGCGTAACCCAAAGAAGAGATCCAGAGCTTCTAGGCGTGCACCAACAACTGTTTTGACCACAGACACCACCAATTTCCGAGCCATGGTTCAGGAGTTCACTGGGATCCCTGCACCACCCTTCACGTCCTCACCTTTCCCGAGAACCAGGCTTGATCTATTCGGTACACCTTCCACTATGAGATCAACCCCTTTAGACCCTTCACCTCCTCATTATCTTTTAAGACCATTTGCCCAAAAAATCCACCCTCCCCCGTTTGTTTCTTCTTCTACGGCTTCCTCCTCATTTCCTAGCTCCTCGATGGTCGATGCTATAGCTTCTACTCCTAGTACTAACATCACTTCCGCATCTGCTAGTAACAACAATACTACTTCTAGTTCAACTTCCATTAACTACCAACTGTCATCCGAGTTAGGCCTTTTAAAGCAGCCTCAAAATCTCCTCAATATCAACATGCAAAACCCAATTCTTAACTTCCAATCTCTCCTACAAGCCCCTCCAAAATACCCGCTTCCCAATTCAACCATTCTTGGAACAAAACTGCAAGGGTCCTCAGATATGCCATCAAATGACTCTTCTCTCAAAATGGGTGTTTTAGAAGAGTTTGGTTTGAGCCATGGCCATGTCAATACCAACCTCAGCGGGCTCCAAAACATGGTATCATCGGACGGGGCATTGCCAAGAAATGATAGTAGTACTAATCCTCCAAGCTGGGGAGAAGGGACAGGCTCCCAAGAACATGATCAAAGTCTCCTAAGGTCCATCAATGGCGGCTACAACAGTAACTCTCAGAGAGTCTCAAATGGGAAAGTGAGCAACTTCTCGGCTTCTTCATCGGACTTCCATGGCGATAAAGGGCCAGAAAATGTAGCTACAAGAAGTGAAGGTATGGTGGAGTCATGGATATGTTCCTCAGATTAGGAGTATCTAAAACGTTACCAAAAATAAACCAAAAAAAGAAAAGGTTTCAAAATGAGAAAATCTCAACAAAGAATATCAAGGAAATGATGCGAGTACATCACATGATGCATGAAAGAGATGGAATCTTTCTTGTTCTCTCCCATATTAACCATGACTTTCGACATAATTGAAAACACTGTTTTTTTTTTTCTTTCCTTTTTGTCTTATCTTTTTTTCTCCCCCTTTTAAAGTTTAAACCTCCCCCTTTTATTTTGATCATCACTATGTAAATAATAGTAGCGTCTCTCTATATATATTCTTTTTTCCTTCTTTTATTTGTCACATTTTCTCATATTATAATAATGTTCTTCATACATGGACGATCATGGCCTTTTTTTCAACGTTGTCGTCTCAACAGTACAAAAGTGAATGGTAGTTGTTTAGTATTCTTCTCATTCCTTCGGAGAAATTTCTTTTTATATAGTTTTCTTTTATGGGGTTTTGACTATTGTAAGGATCAGAATGTGAATGCAAATATCAGACAACGAAACCATGAAACTTTGTGTTCGTTTCTCGTACATTTTTTTTTGGGTTATTTGCACAAAGAGGGGAAAAAATGCAATAATTGACTGTAAGAAAGCACCATGGCCTGGGGTTTTGTCCGGTTTCTTCGTATCATTTATCCAACTCTGAATCTTTATTTTATTCTTGTTTAAAATTTTGTATGATGCCTAGGAGTGATTGGTGGCGAGATTTGGGGAATCGTTAACCGCCGCAATCTCAATTTAATTAGTTTTCAATTATCTCTTTCCTGTGTGAGTTTGTGCTTCATTTTCCTTCTTTTATAATTTGGATTGATTGTTTTTTACTCCTTTTATAATGTACATACCTGTTTCATGACGTTTTTAATACTTTAATTTAATTGCTATAGTTTAGGAACTGTATCAATTCCAATTATATGGCCATGTCTTAGAGCAGGGATCATTTCGCACGTAAAAACATGGTTGTACGTTTTGGACAGATTAACCTTTTTATTGGGTATTTGAGAGGTACAACCGTGATTTTCTCTCTTCCCTGTTGTCTTGGGCCATTGGCATAATGGGGAGAGTTTATTGTTGGAAGTCTAAAATCTCTATTTCCATTTTATTCAACACAGACCATGTCTTGAATTTTAGAAAAGTAAGCGTACATTGTTCGTTTTTTATGTAATAACCAAAACAAATGTACATGTTTAATGCTATGATTAGTTTAGTTGTGGAGTCCGGGTTCTACAATAAGAGAAAATTATGAGTCCCAAACTAATGGAATTCCTATGTGATGGTCAAGGGAATTTCTCTCGTTTCTGCGATTAGGATGGGACATAACTGTTAAAACGAAAGGAAAATGTGGGTGGGAAATATGGAAACTAGGTCCATCTTCATGTTCTGTCTCTTTTGTTTCTCATTAAAACAACCCCACTTTTAACAGATAAGTTTTGGTCATAATATTAGGGTCTAGCTAGTCATACAGTTAAGAGATATATGCACTTGGTTAATGCCAACGACTAGTTTGAGCTGGCCATTGACGTATGTAGATATATTGATCAGGAAATGAAGGAATCCATCCTGTTTTATATTAGCTAGCTAGGATGATAATTTGTTCGTACACAACAAGGAACACGTTGGACAAGCTTAATCTCATCGTGCAAACATCAGTCTTCACTCTCATGAGTCATGCGCAAATTGAGTGGACTGTGCTTTATCCAAAAGCAGTGATGTATATATACAGTAAGCCTCCTATCAAATTCAAGAAATGTGGTAAAATGTTCTTTTAGATATATGGTTACCAAGTTAGTACATTTAACTAACTATTCACAACTTTTTTTTTATGGCAATTCGTATAGAGTTGTAAGTCTCGCTGATATTAGGGTGTCATGCTGCTCGGAACAAAAAACAGTGACATTGTTCTTCCATGCAATTAAAGTAAATATTCTCATGCAAGGAGTAAATACTATTATATGTTTAGGGATTCATAATTATATCCCAAATCCCATAGTTAGCAAAAGCTATATATTAAAGACAAGCATATTTCCACGTATGTTTTGAATTCCTTAAAAAAGAAAGGGTAGATGGACATAATGTCACTCAGCTGCCAAACCCTTCACTTTTGCCGTTATATATGAAGGAAGAATCGTGTTTTCTCTTTCCTGAATTTGCACTCTCTATATTATGAGCATTGAAGGAGAAGCTGTTCTGTTCTCATGCTGATCTATATATATACATATATATGTTAATGACCAATGAGCTTTAGGAGCTGTGAGGAACCAAGACAAAAAAAAGTGAATGCGTTCCGTAGTGGCTACTAAGTTATGACTTTTGTGATTCATTAGCGATAAATTCCTGTTGCTAACCTAAAAAAAGTTTTCCAAAAAGGAAAAAATTCAAAGGCAAAGAAGACAAAAGAAAACCGAAATATGAAAGGAACCCTAGATGAGGCCTTTTTGTCAAACACTAGCATGGTACTAAAAGACATGGTTTCCCGCCAAGGGTAATTGACACATGCAGACCACAAAAAGTTTTCTCAACTTTTCAAAAATTTGTAAAAATTGAAGGGAAAAAGCAACTCTTCTTGAAAAACTCTTTATCAATGTCACAAAGTGGGTAATCTTTGCATGAAAGGGTGATATATCTAAAAAGTTAGTAATCTTTTTCATGTCATTGATTGATAGATCATGATCTTTTTCACTTCAATAATAAATATAAACTTTCACCTTTGGTTTAAAATTTGAATGATGAGAGGGCATGGCATGGGGGAGTTTCAAAATTTTTGATTCTTTTTTCTAGCCCAAGTGGTGGAAATATACGATTCGTCATCAATGAAAATAATAATAATAATAATAATGATATAAACACGCATAGGATTTTGGGGAGAGTACTTTTATAAAGGGGTACCCTTCTTATTTTGTTTTTGTTTTTCTCGCAAGAAAAAAATTTAAATGATTAGCCATGGGATTTTGGGAGATTTAAGGCCTGGCCTCTAGAGAAGGGATGGGTGTGTTGTGACCTGTGACACTTCTTTTAGCATCATGGTGGCCCATGCCCAGTGAGTAGCATAGCTAGCCTTTGCTCTTTAGCAATGATGGCTCTTCTCTCTTACTCAGTCCCTCTCAGCCCGCAGGGCTATGCCAAAGGCTGAAAACAGTGTGGCAAACAGGCAAAATTAAAGGCATCGCTCTCTCTCTCTCTTAAAATACCCTACAAATTTGAGCCGGAACTCAAAAAGATACACAACTTTTGGCATCGCACTTCCAAAAGGCTGGCGCCATTCCCTCTTCACTTGAAACCATTCCCTCATGCATTCGAAAAAGCATAAATTAAGTACCAAAGAAATAAAAGCATATATTCAACTACCCAATACTGGAAGAAGACAAACTTTCTTATTTGTATAATAGTATTACTATATTCCCCAGCGCATATGTCTTGTTTAAATTAAGCTAACTTCTCTGTGTTTTTAAGTCAAAAGAAAATTATGTTACTGTTTATAACACTTAAATTAATTTGGGTTTCTCTTTTTGACCTCAAATTTACAGCAGTGGGTTCTCAATGCCTTCCTTAATGGGAGAAACAGTGTATATGTTTTAAAATATATAAGATATTTTGTTATCATTTCCTATGATTATTCGATGGATATTTTATGCTTCACTTTTTTAAGTGGTCCACTCTTGCTTCTCCTTTTTTAAAGAGTAAAATAAGATGGCTTAGCAGCAACTAAATCATAATGGTGCTTGAATAATCAATGTATATATATTTTTTCAGTTGCACATGAATTATGGAGAGACATGATGAAAGCAGACGCAACAATAAATCTAACTGACTGAAAATATATTGGCCTTCCAAGTCTTGAGCGAGTTTTAGTCTCTAGTGCTAGACTTTGCTTGTGGTCTCACAACTTACGGAAAATTAACCTTAGCTACCCAGCTTAGCTAGAATTGGCAAAGAGTGCAGGGTTTGCAGCAACATTAATTATCGTATTTCTTTTACAAAAAAATAGTACTACAAGAAATTAATGTTGGTCGGCAAGTGTAATTAGAAAGCCTATGAATGGAAACACGTGTGCCAATCGTGTTAATGCATGCTCAAACACAACTTGCAGGGAGGGTTAAACCCTAGCTGGCAGTGGACCATTGCATGTTAAAGGAGATTTCCCATTTTACACTGCTTTTAAAACCTTATATAGGAGCGATGGAAGACTGAAGGAAGTTTCTTTTATAAAATACTTATTTTTTAATTAATTGCCAAGTTAAATAGCCTTCCTTCTTGTTGTGCAATATATGTACCAAGTACAACCTTGTAGATTCAAAAACGTCTAATAATACTATCATTTTTATCTTTAATCTTTCATTAGAAGAAAAGAGAATTTAAATTTGACTGTTTAATTATAATAAGAGATAATCTTATTTCATTCGTGCATTTATTGCAACTATTGCTTAGCACAAGTTGCCGTTTGGAATGAGTTTATAAACCATTATTGTAGTCTTGTCTTTTTTTTTTTTGCAGAAAAAATTTATAAGAAAGAAGAAAGGTTTCTTGACTGCTAAAGTGAGCATATGTCGAGGGCTCTACATCACTAGG
This sequence comes from Theobroma umbraticum, assembly GCF_002168275.2. Classification (NCBI taxonomy): domain Eukaryota; kingdom Viridiplantae; phylum Streptophyta; class Magnoliopsida; order Malvales; family Malvaceae; genus Theobroma; species Theobroma umbraticum. The sequence continues at coordinate 4,691,338 of NW_018397255.1, read as the reverse complement.
ACTTAAATTTGTAGGCATTGGCATGTGCCAAACAACCTATGTATGGCAGATATATAGACCGGGGATCAATAAACATAAATCTCGTACAGAATTCTACAGGCCTATACATCCATCAACGGGGTCACACGTGCTTTCAGGTTCAGCTTAAATTGGGATGACAAGTCTATGAAAAAGTCTGTTCCAGTTGAGCAGGCTAGCGAAGAACTTGATTTCTTTCTGGTTATCATCACTTTTCTGTGTTTTAAAGAGATATTCAACAGTTAAAAGACGGATTTACAGTGACGGCGATGAGGTGAGCTACGCCTATTGAAGTCCGGAAGGATTGTCTAACCACCACAAGTGTCAAATTTTACTAGGATCGATGCTGCTTTTTCTTCTTTTAGGAAATCGAAAGGTTAATGCATTAATTAAGATACAAAAGGAAACCGGCCCTTGCCCCATCTCGAACTAATTAATAAACCAAACAAGGAATGCGAGATCATATGCAAAAGTTTTAATTTCCTCTTCACTATGTCAATAATGATCAAATCGTGATAGATAGTAATAATAGTTTCTTCCATGTCACTACAATCACTGTATTGTACTACTTATTAAGCACCCTGCTTCCATGCAAAATGCAAATGCACTTGAATCGTTGATATATAGAATGGTCCTGAATATATGCCCCAGGATATGATAGGCATATATATAGTAGGAATTAAGTAGGAACACCAACCCACGCTATATCTTGGGTACCTTATCACCCAAGTCTTCACTAAGTGTAAATATATATACACACGTAAATACATGCTGTCTCTTGGGTACCGAATGTTTATAAAAGAGATGCTATGAGCATGCATGATCTCTGGCATTTACTACTCTCTATATATCCTACTCGTTTTAACGCAGAAATTGAATCTAACTGTATTTTATTTATGACAAATTTAGCTTTCGTGTGGCTGCTCAGTTCTTCAAATTCAATTAATAAATAAATAGTGAAAAAAAAAAACAGGGAAGCGGTTCTTTTTGAGGTTGGGGGATGCCAGCAGGTTTAATAACTGTACATTGTCGTATTGGAATTGTCAGGATGCCAGTTACAGGGCATTAGGATACAAAACGTTGAAACAAGAAGTGGAAAGGAAATGCCAATGTCAACTCTTTTTTTTGTTTTTGCTTTTTTTCACAGCAACCAAAAGTAAAGAGCAAATGGAAAAGGAGAATTAACCACTTCCCTTGAGTGAGTACTTTTGATGAAAAAAGAAAAAAGCTGGTAATGTTCCAATCAGAAAAACAAGAAGATTAACAGTATCATCCTTTATATGTGGTGCTTATTTAGATTTTTCACATTACTTATTGTCTCCGCCCAAGTGGGTCAGGTGTGATTTTCACGAAGCCCACACTGTCTGCCACTAGTATTATTTTTGTTCTGTGAAAAGGGAAAACAGTTGACGGAAAAGCAAATCCTACCCTTCTCACACTTCATCGTGTCAAACTCGTTTAACTCGCGTGACATTAAGGGTATGGTACAAAATTTTGGTGTTTGATTTAACCATGTGATTTGGATTCTGATGTACCCTGGCAAAAAGCTTCATAATGACTAGTAGTTTAATTTGATATATGGTAGGAGTGCGTGTGGTACGAAAAATTTGTATTTCCATTACAACAAAGGCATGATTTGGGATTTTGATGGTTTTCTATAATCCCCATGTAATAAGCCAACAATGAGTGGCTGATATAGAAACCTCATTCATCACTCCTTTACCCTTTTTTTAAAAATTATTATTTAAAATCTTCTCTTTTTTCACAAGGGTAAAATTATAGCTCTAGAATTTAAATGCCCATCTCTTATTCCATTATGCAATGTTGAAAAAGTTTATTAGATGAGTTATGTGGTGAAAAGTAAATCTTCACCATCCTTTCAACAATTTTCCTGAACATGTTGATCAAACACAAATTCAAAACTTTGAAAGTGTCAATTAGGCAAATGTGAGAAATCATTGTTTTTGTCAAAATGATATAGACATTGATGGTTGTGATTAGAGATTCATCACTTTATACCAATAATCCACAAACCCCAAAAAAAAAACACACACACACACACAAAAATAGATGACAGCATGCAAGTGAGCTGTGAAGCTCAAAGCACAACAACACATAGCTTGTTAAAAATGTGTGTGCAAAAATGGAATTGGATTTGTCTCCCAGCAGAGCTCATCCCCCAAAAGGCTTTTGACAGTGAGAATGCGCAGGAACAAGAGACAAAGAGAGGGGGGGTGGGCTGAGTGGGGCCCTATCAAAGGTACTCGTCCTTTTTTTCTTCTTTCATCATGCTTGCACCCCCTTAATGATGCTATTTTCCTGAGCCCATATTAATGAAATCATGGCCACTGACTCAGCTGAGGGAACCCACAGAATTTCTTGGCCCACTCTATCCTTTCATTTGTCCAACCGAGGTTGTATTTTGTGAAGTAAATTAGGTAACATCAGACTCAGATAAGTGGGGGGAAAAAATAAGAAAAAGATAGCTAGGTAATGCTTGGCAATGATTTTTATCTTTTTATTTTTGAAATTTGAAATGATGTTGGAACTTGATCAAAGTCATTTGGTAAAAATAAAGTCAATGTATTTAGTGACGGATTCAAAAATTTACATTAAGAATGATTAAAAGATAATCAATTATAAGTTACTTGATTTAATTAGTAGTGATAAAATTATAATTCTTAAATTTTATATAAATAATAATAATAAAATTAAACTGAAAGATGATGACAACCACCTACGCTACCACCTTCGATCCGTCTCACATACATTTAAATATTAAAACTTTTTAAGAGTTCTTTAATGACTGAATATAGATATTTGAATGATTGATAGGATAATCCTGTGCTTGGTAAAATAGTCCTAATTAACTATATAATATGTATGACAAAATCAATTACCTGTGAGTCTCATTTGAGGGTTCATGCTTTAGTTTTTGTTTTAGAGTTTTAATTTCATTTCTATTTTCTTTTGATGAAAATATATTATTGCATTTTGGGATCCTATTATATATACTCCTTTGGTTGATATATTGTCCTTTTCCTATTTCCATAATTTCACATATAATTAGTTTATGGCAAGGTTTCTGCATGAGAATTCTAACTCAATATTTAGAAACTTAAAAAATTATATCTAAAAAGGGAAAATTGCTTGTAACTGCCATGTAAAATCATTAATCAAATAATGCCTTTTTGTACTTTTAATCTTTGCACCTTCCAAAAGGAGAAAAAGTTAGAAAGTAGAAATCCTTCTCATATTCAAACATTACCTTAACACATCAATTATTACCTAACAATTGAGAGTGTTAACTAAAATTAGCCAATTGTTATTAGTTCAGGTTTCTGTTCTTTATTCTTCACTTCATAAGTTCATATGTTACCGTATTAAGATATTAATAAAAGGAAATACATAGTAACCAAAACATAAAAGGATATATATATATTTTGTATTTGGGTAAAATTTTCAAATTCTTTTTAAGTTTTAACCAAAATTTAATTCGGATACATTAATTTTCGAAATAGATAGTAAGACTCAAAAGTGTAAACAGTATTAATAGAAAATATGAAAAAAAACTAAAATATTTTTTTTTTCTTTCTTTCTTATTTTTTTTTCTTTTCTCAATCAATGTGATAAATTGACGACACTTTCATTCTTCAGTCGATCACTTCACGACAGGTGCTTCCCTCCCTTGGAGAGCACCAGATTGTGTTCCCAAAAGAGCATCACTGGTTGTAGGGTGGCTTGAAAGAAATTTGTCTCTTAAAAAAGATAGAATAAAAAATAAAAAATAAAAAATAATAATTTAGATACTAATCATTTTTAAAATTAATAAAAAATAAAATTATATTTTCAATATTGATATATCATCAAATTAATAGTTAAATTTATGCATCAAGTGAAAGATTTTTTTAAGATAAATTGTGTATTTTAAAAATTAATAGATTTATGTAAAATTATGATTAAAAGATATAGAAGTTAAGGTATTTTAAAGATAAAAACGTGAAGGGAATCTAGAGAGAGGAAAAAAAATGGAACAGAAAAAGCCCCAACTTTTGTTTTTGCAAAGAGCATGAAGCAGGGAGAAAGAGCGATGATAACATCTAGGATTCGGTTTGTAGCATAGGGCAATCGAGTAATATGTGATTAGATGTAATAGCAACACTTTCGGTGAGTCATATCTGCAGTACATGAATACGAAATGGCGATAATGTTTCAATGTTTGTAAAGCAAAAGTTATGTCATCATCGACAGTGAGCCTCTGGAAAAAGAATTAAAAATCCTCAATCTTTGATACCGAATGACCAGTTAGCTCCAACACCAAAAAGTTCATTCTATATAACAAATTTTAAAATAGATAGAATCATCAATGTTTAATTGAAAGAATAAATTAGTAACAAAATCACCTTTATCAAGTGTTCATTTTCTTTTACAATTTTAATATATATATATATATAGATATATATATATATATATAGAGTATGACATTATTCATGTACTAATTATTTGCTACGGGGAAAACTCTTGTAAACATTAATTAATCTTCAATAAATTAAGTTGGTTACTCCAACTAAAGTTTTCATGTGGCAATTTAAGTTTTAATTCCTTACAACAATTATAAGAAGATTGGAGCAATCAACAGAAGATCTGCTTCTTTATTTTTTTTTTCATATTAAAAATGATTATTAGAATCAGTTGCAATCCCTAATGTTTTCTTTTTCTATTTGTCTTACATTGTTTATCACAGTGTTATGACAATGAGTTTTTATATATAAAATTTCTATTATAGTTTAACCATCATAAATAGCTGAACCCTTCAATTATTTTTAATTGTGTTCCTTTCTGAGTTATAATCATGTAGCATTCATAAAAAAGGCCAAAAGGTGTATGCTAATATATCCAATTATCCACATGGTTAAAAAAGGCCTGGGCTAATGCTTTTTCCAAAAGGGAGCTGTGGGGCATCATTTTGTGGGCCGTAAAAGAGCTTTTGGGCTGAGACTGCAGAATCAGGCTTCCAATGTCCTAAACCACATTTCTAATTTTTAAATGTATAATTTTTCTACGTCAGCTGACGTAAAGGTGAGATGAGCGAGAAGGAACGAGAAAGCCGATGACGACGACGACGACGATGATGAGATGGCGGCCCCCTGGGTGGCGGGGTAGGGTGGAGGGGGAAGGGTCGTACCTGCTTTTTAGCTGTACGGACGAGATGTCTGCATCCCATTAATGCTTATGATTGTGACTCATTGATAGGTCCCTTATATTTAATTTGCTGCTGCCTTCCGCTGTTTCTCATTGTACTCCTGTGGCTGTGACCACTTTTGCCCATCTAACTATTAAAAATGGCCATTCCATATGGGTAATTTATGTCAATTACTGAGAGGTGTCATATGGTTTGCAATCTGCTCATTGTTTGTTCTATGCATTAAGTTCTTGTAGAGAATGGGTTTCATGTAGAAGTTACGTTCAGCATGACATATGTATGATAAACTATTTCTTACAATCACGTGTACCAGTTTTGATCTCCATATCACAAAGCAATCATGAAGTCTTGTATGAGAAAGTTGAAGGATTTGAATAATGTCAATATCTATCTAGCAGAACAACACATTTCGAGTTATTTAGCTCAATGATACTGACATCTGACATTCTGGCCCCATACTCTGTGAGATTGAGCTATCTCGGCAGGTTTGGATAAAAAACCCAATTCTTGGATTCTCCAAAGGAGGAAGAAGTAGAGCCACCCAGGCCATGTTTTTATTCAATAGCCTCCATCTGTGACGCACATAGGCCTCAGCCACTACTTAAATTCGCAGCCCTTTTGCTCTTCCTGGGCTTGTTTCATGGAGTCTCACTAAATGACCTCTTTCTATGTTAACGTCTCTCTATTTGCTTGGGCTCTCGTAAGGCACATCTTAAAATGCCAAATGGACTAAAACTGGTGTAATGCCGTTGGAGCCTGTATTAAATTCTTTTCTCCCTCTAACAATTCCACTATAAACTCCATTTCCCTCTCAATCCTCTAGCACGGCCTTTTTGGTTCTAACAATACTAATTATTGGTCCGAAATAATTGAACTCATATCACTTTAATTATATATAAAATTATTCACATGTCCTGTAAAAATCCATTTTATGGACTTGTTTTATATATAGATTAAAATTCATCAATTTTTCTTTTTTAAAAGTTAGATATCCAACAAAATACCCGATCAAATGTAAAAAAAAAAACCCCTATTGAAGTTTTTTTTATATATGTATATAAATACAATAAAATAAGTAAAACCTATCAGCTCTAGCAAAAAGGAGAAGCTAACAATGGATGGGACTAACGGTCCGTTTGGTATCAGGGATGTAAGCCACATTCCCTGCAATGTGACTTATTAAATTACATTACAGTGTTTGTTTTGTAACAGATCACTGCAATGTAAGATTGCAGTCCAAAACCAATGCAATCACATTACATTGCATTCTGCAATATTCTTAAAGACAATTTTATCCTTCAACTTTATTATCTTATTAAAAATATTTTATAATATTATAATTAAAATAAAATATATAATATAAGAATAAAAATTAAAATAAAATAAAATATAAAAAATTAATATTTATATAATATAGATAAAACAAATTAAAATAAAATATATAATATAAAAAATATATTAAAGAAATGAAAATAAATATATAAAATTATAATAATAAATAAAAATAAAATATATGACATTAAAAATATATTTAAAATATGATATTATATAAAAATTAATAATATAAATATAAATATATTAAATATTAAATATAAAATATTATAATAATAAATAAAAATAAAATATATGACATTAAAAATATATTTAAGATATGATGTTATATAAAAATTAATAATAAAAATATAAATATATTAAAAATAAAATATAAAATATTATAATAATAAATAAAAATAAAATATATGATATTAAAAATATATTTAAGAAATGATATTATATAAAAATTAATAATAAAAAATATAAATATATTAAACTTATATTTTAATAATTAGGGATAATTTTGACAATTAGCATTACATTCCCACTAAAGTACTTGTAAACCAAACACTGCAATGTTATCTTCTCTGCATTTTAATCATTATTTTACTTACATACCAAACACCGTAATGTTATTTTCCCTGTAATCACATTGTTTGCAATTACATTACTTACAATCACATTACCTGTAATCATATTGCATTGTAATGTAACAAACGCTACCTAAATGTTAAGCAAAAGCCCTACTTAGGGATTTTTTAATGCAAAGGTATAGATTAATCTATTCCTTGTAGGGCATTAATTATAATCTCCTTCCTTAAGCCCTATGAAGATATTTGCTTAAAATTGTGTACTTCATTTTTTTATTATTTGGGGGTTCGAATATCAATGCTTAGAGTATGCTTGACGTTAACAAAAGATGCTAATAATAGCTAACCCAATACCCTAAAGTAAATTGATTTGTTTTTTCAGCATGTGATGCTAGTTGTGCAACTTGAATAATTTTATACTCTATGTTTAAACATAGTAAAAGAAAGGATTTTGGTTGTTTTTATAATTTGGGTAAAAGCAAAAATGCAATTGGATACAGAGTTTGAGGTCATAATTATTTATTTCTCGTGATTGACCCATTTTGTGCATAAATAGATTTTAGAATTCTATTCAATTAAATTTTGACACGTCATTTCAGACAAAACTAAGTATTGGAAACCAAAAATGATTAAGGGCAACCTTGTTCAGATATGGAAACCAAAGTCATAAACTTCGATGTCCAAATCTAAGACAGATCTCCACCATTTCCCCAACCTCTTGCAGCAGCCTTTTGGTTGGCCAAAATTAGCACCAGAAACTCTTGCTAACTGCTTCCTCTTCTTTTGTCATAAAAGCAAATCCGAGGAAAAAGACTCCCAGACTCTGGGTCAATCCAATCACAACCTAACACTTGTCAAATGTCGAAGATCTTCGTGGGTCTACTCCCAAGATGGGCCCTACCTATATGAATCCCCTTCCGCTCATTTATATGTTGTAGTGCACAGTGGTTTTGCTCAATGAAGTCAACTTTCAACTCCTCTCTCTAACAAGTGACAACAGATCAAAGAAAAACAGAGGATCTTAAACCAAAATTGGAATGATCTGTTTTTGATTCTCTGTTTTTCTTTGTTCCCAAAGACAGAATTGTCACAATGAAGTCAGAGACTTTAACGTTGGTTCTAGTGAATCTTGCTGCGATAATGGAGACAGCGGATGAGTCATTGTTGCCCGGAGTTTACAACGAAGTTGGTGCAGCTTTGCATATAGACCCAACAGGGTTAGGCTCACTCACTCTGTTTAGATCCATCGTGCAATCTTGTTGTTACCCTTTAGCTGCTTATCTTGCTATGCATCACAATCGTGCTCATGTCATTGCTCTTGGTGCTTTTCTTTGGGCTTCTGCGACCTTTCTTGTTGCCATTTCCAACAACTTCCTCCAGGTTATTTAAACAGCATTTTGGTTTTGATTTTTCTCCCAGTTAATAAGATATTTAATTTTCTGGGTATCATTGTTTGGTTTCTTTGATGTAAAATATGAAAGCCTATTTGTTGGTTTGTCTTTGATTGGATTTGGTTTTATTGTAGGGTTTGAGTTTTGGTTTTTAATGGGTATGTAGGCAGATCTAATGGTTCTTATGAAATTGGAATGGGGCACAAGGGGTTGCCTCTTATATAATTGGGTCAAAGGTGGAGAACTGGGGCAGGAAAATGCAAGATTGTTAAAGAAATTTATACATTTAGGCAAGCATTTTATGTGTTCCAATGAGAAACCAGTGTTTAGAGTTTTTGTGCATTTCCTTTTTCAGTTATTTTGTGTGGTTCAAAAAAATCAGGAGGTTTTGAGTATATGTCATAATGGTTGTTTCATTTCATATTTAAAGCTCAGTGAATATTCAAGCATTATTAAGGATGAAACTGCAAGAGAGTGTCTTAAGTCTTAACTGCAGCTTACAATGTTACATGGTATAAAATGCGTTTTTGTTTTTCTTGTTATTAAATCATATGGTGCAATTGCAATCTGAATTAAGCATAAGCTTTATTATACTTGTAACATCTGATACTGTGTTTTTATTGTATGGATAGTCCTAGGAAACAAAGACTTAACTTATTCCTTGGCATCATCAGGTGCATAATCTAGCAACAATTCTCTTATTTGGCTAATTAGGTCGCAGTTTCAAGAGGTGTGAATGGGATTGGACTTGCCATTGTCATACCTGCTATTCAGTCCCTTGTTGCTGATTCAACCGATGAAAGTAACCGCGGTATGGCTTTTGGATGGCTACAACTGACAGGAAACATTGGCTCCATTCTAGGTGGGCTCTGTTCAGTACTAATTGCCTCAAAAACTATCATGGGGATACCTGGCTGGAGATTTGCTTTCCTTCTGGTGGGTGTAATCAGTGTCGTAGTTGGTCTTTTGGTCCATCTTTTTGCTAAGGATCCTCGATTTTCTGATAGTGATAATACAGCCAAAGAACATATTGAATATAAGTCTTTTTCATCAAAAATGAAGGACATGATAAAAGAAGCAAAGTCAGTTACGAGGATCCCTACTTTCCAAATTATTGTTGCTCAAGGTGTTTCGGGATCATTTGCCGGGTCATCTTGGTCATTTATCCCTATGTGGCTTGAACTCATTGGCTTCTCCCATGAAACAACAGCATCTATCATGACCTCTTTTGTAATTTCCAATTCTCTTGGTGGTCTCTTTGGAGGAAGGATGGGAGATATTCTAGCCAAACGGTTGCCCAATTCTGGGAGAATTATTCTTTCACAGATAAGCGTAGGTTCTGCAGTCCCTATAGCGGCAGTACTGATGTTGGCATTACCTGATGATCCTTCCACTGCATTTATGCATGGTCTCGTTTTTTTCATCATGGGATTGTGCATATCCTGGAATGCTCCAGCAACTAACAAGTAAGTCTTCTTGGTCCATCTTTATACTTATAACTAACTTGGTGATAACTTTATTTTGCTTGGGTTGGACCGGAAGGAAATGAAGTCGAAAGAAACTTTATTGTTTATCACAGCATAATAGTGCTTGTGACATTGCTAGACAAGGAGTCCACGTTCTATCCTTACACCTTAGGGATTATTTTGATCTTTTAACTAACGCATGTTTCTCATGGATGTTCAGTCACAGGAAAGTGATCAAATATAAGATGTAGGACAACAATAACATACAAGAGGATTATCATTCTCTCTGAAAATATAGGTTCAAACATTCTGTGGCTTAGTGCAGCCTCATTTAGAACTTAATTTAGATTTCCCACTCATTTGTGGATGATGCAGGTATTCTTGGTAGACAAAGTCTATTGCATGTGAATTAGTATAAACATCTCTTGGGGAGCCAAAGATATGTTGCTTACTGTGAGAACCATATTCAAACTGTAGATGTTGAATATAACAAGGTAAGTTGTTTCGGTACTTTTGTATTGATAGTAAAGGGATAGTCCTAGTAGAGTATGGCATTGAATAGTGGAACCTAGGGGCTTCATCGGGGAAAGCAATCGATCAATAGTTGCTAGATGCTCAATCAATTTGTGAAATTAAAAACTGTCTAAATTTAGCATTTGGTTTGGTGCACAAACACTAACATGCTCCAGTGCTTTGGTGGTGCTACTAGTGGTTTATCAGTATGCTTATGCACAATTATTCTTTAGGCCAAACTGATTCAATCCTTTACTTGCATTGCTAGTACAGGTTGAGAATGAAATGATGCATGCATTAGCCTATTGTTTCATATTTTCACTGAATATATTAATTATAATTACAATAGTTTATCTGCATTTGATTAGCATTCTCTGGTATATGAATGGTGTATACAGTCCGATATTTGCAGAGATTGTCCCTGAGAAATCCCGAACGAGCATCTATGCCTTGGATCAATCTTTTGAGTCTATATTGGCATCTTTTGCGCCTTCTCTTGTTGGGATTTTGGCTCAGCGTGTTTACGGTTACAAACCAATACCCAAAGGGTCATCGGACTTTATAGAGATTGAGACCGATAGAGAGAATGCTGCATCACTCGCTAAGGCACTGTACGCAGCAACTGGGATTCCAATGGCAATCTGTTGCTTCATTTACTCATTCCTTTATTGCACATATCCAAGAGACCGGGAGAGAGCAAGAATGCAAGCATTGATAGAATCAGAAACCCAACAACTGGAGGAAAATAATTCTCCATCAAGTGGCAAACAATCCAATTTTTTTATTGCAGACTCAAAAGAGCTGAATGACGAGGAAAGAGATGAAATTAATAATATAGAGTTTGGAGGGGAGAAGAGCCTCGATTTGGATGATAACGATGAGATGTCCCTTCTGAATCGTCACTGGCCTGCTTCTGAAACTTAGAAGACAGATGAACACGTCGGGCAGTACGAAGCTGAGCTATCGAAATTGCTTCATAAAAAAAATTATAGAGGCTTCAACGACTTGGTTCCTTGCAAAGGCTCTTCAACTCTTCATGTCAAGCAGAATTTTTATTTACTCAGGCGCTGTAATTTTCCCAAATGAGTATGTTGATGAGAAATCTACTTTAAACCTGAGTCACTTGTGAATCAGTTCTTGCTATACGATTTACAGGTGATCATATATACTAATCACCTTCAGTTCATCAGATATGCTGCGTGAAAGCTTCATTGCTCAAATTTGCAATTGGATAAACAGTGAAATTACCGAATTCAACGAGTCAGCATAGATATGGTATAATCTCCCTGTTGGAAGAGACTGTCACCTTAATTCGAATGTGTAGGATAAATTGTTCTTCAAAAAGTTGGATTTTCCAACCGAGACACGTATCTACCATCACTTGTACCAGGCTTGTGGATGACCTGATGTTCCATCAAATACCGATCACACCATCTTAACAAAAAGTGGGACGTCTGAACTGATTTATTCAAGGATTTAAGTATGGTTTTGCTATGTCTTTTTTGCTCATTTATTTTCCTTTTCCCTATTAACTAGTTAATTTTCAACACAGTGCTTAATTGGATTCTTGCTTATTTTGTTGTTGGGGTCAGTCAAGTTATGAATTTGCATTGTTTTGCATCAAAAGTATGGCATTAGGTCGTCCATCATCCAAAACAAATATTGATACCAATGAAATGTTTAAATCCAGTATTATAATACAGAAACATGGGGAAGACGTCTAGATTCCATGGTAACAAAACAAGATGCTAATAATAGTTTATTTGAGTAGGTAATGAAATTGCTAGCTGACCCAACAGACCTTAATTAAATTGTTTTGTTTTTCATTTTTCAGTAAATAGTACTATTATAGTATTTATTCAATAATAACAAGGTCTAAAATTGTTCAAAAGAATAAGGAACCTAAACCAAGGACATAAATTTCGATGTCCAAACCCAAGACAAATCCCACCATATCCCATACTTCTAGGTAGACCTGTCAATATGGGCCA
>NW_018397255.1:4520330-4678752 GCF_002168275.2 Theobroma umbraticum | reverse complement strand
TCTACTTCTAGGAGGCTAGCCGCAGAGCCTCTTCATTGGCCAAATTTAGCACTAAAATCTCTGCTAAGACAGCTTAGTCCTTTTCTTCTCTCACAAAATCAAACTATGGAAACCAACGGAACACAGTTCAATCCAATCACCACCTAACACGTGTCGAATTACAAGATTTGAATGGTTCCTACCTATAAATCCCTTTCCACTTATTTGTATGTTGCAATACACACTATATTTACTCAATTGAAGTCAACTTCCAACTCCTTTCCGTCCAAGAACAGAGCAAAGGAAAAAAAAGAAACGGAGGATCTTAAAACAGAAAACCTCTGTTTTTGATTCTCTGTTTTTCCATTGCTCCAGAAGAGAGACCTTTTAGAATGAAGTCAGAGACTTTAACATTGGTTTTAGTGAATCTAGCTGGGATACTGGAAAGAGCAGATGAGTCTTTGTTGCCAGGAGTCTACAAGGAAGTTGGTGCGGCTTTGCATACAGACCCAACAGGGCTGGGTTCATTGACACTTTTTCGATCAATAGTTCAATCTTCTTGCTATCCTTTAGCTGCTTATCTTGCTATGCATTACAATCGTGCTCATGTCATTGCTCTTGGCGCTTTCCTCTGGGCTGCTGCCACCTTTCTTGTTGCCATTTCCACCACCTTCCTCCAGGTCTCTCTCTCTCTTAATATAAAGTTTTATATTTTATACAGCCCTCTTGATTTGCAATTTTTTTCCCTGTATTTTGGCTGATATGATATTTGCTTTCTGGGTTCGGTTGATTAGTTTCTTTCATGCAATACGAATGCCCATTTGTTGGTTTTTTTTATATGATTTAGTTTTATTGTGGACTTCGAGTTTTTCTATTTTTGGTGATAGAAGTAGATCAAGTGGTTCTTATGTAATTGGATTGGTTTTTGAATGGGGAAAAAGGGGCTGCCTCTTATTTGCTTTGGTCAAAGTTGGAGAACTGGTGCAGGAAAATGCAAGATTATGGAAGAAATATATTGTGTTCCAATGAGAAATCTGTAATTAGAGTTTTTGAAACACTTCTTTATTCAGTTATTTTTATGTGGTTAAAATTTGATTAAGATGCAGCATCCCAAAGCAGAAGAAGAGTTAAAGTATATTGAGTGCTACATAGATTTAATGGAAAGAGATAATCAGGTCGATTATATGTTATGAATGTTTTTTATTTCATATTTTAAGCTCAGTGAATTTAAAGCCTCGTTAAGGATGAAACTAGAAGCTAGTGTCTTATCTAAGGCTTACAATTCTTGCATTATGCCTAAAATGAGTTTTATTTTTCTTTGTTATTGGATCATATGGTACAATTGTTATAGTATAAATTAAGCATAAGCTTATTAGACTTGTCACGAAATTTAACTGATGCTTTGTTTATATTTGGTGGATAGTTTTTAGGAAAAAAGAACTTATTCCTTGGCATCAGCAGGTGCATAATCTAGCAACTACTCTCTTATTTGGCTAATTAGGTTGCAGTTTCAAGAGGTTTGAATGGGATTGGACTTGCCATTGTCATACCTGCCATTCAGTCCCTTGTTGCTGATTCAACTGATGATGGTAACCGTGGCATGGCTTTTGGATGGCTACAACTGACGGGAAACATTGGCTCTATCCTAGGTGGGCTCTGTTCAGTGCTAATTGCCTCAAAAACTATCATGGGGATACCTGGCTGGAGATTTGCTTTCCATTTGGTTTGGGTAATCAGTGTCGTGGTTGGTATTTTGGTCCGTCTTTTTGCTAATGATCCACGATTTTCTGATAGTGATAATAGAGCCAAGGAACAGCTTGCACATAAGTCTTTTTCATTACAATTGAAGGACATCATAAAAGAAGCAAAGTCAGTCATGAGAATCCCAACTTTCCAAATTATTGTTGCTCAAGGTGTTTCAGGATCATTCCCCTGGTCAGCTTTGTCATTTGCCCCTATGTGGCTTGAACTTATTGGCTTCTCCCATGAAACAACAGCATTTATCATGACCCTTTTTGTAATTTCTGGTTCACTTGGTGGTCTTTTTGGAGGAAGGATGGGAGATATACTAGCTAAACGCTTGCCCAATTCTGGGAGAATTATTCTATCACAGATAAGCTCAGGTTCTGCAATCCCCATAGCAGCAATATTGCTGTTGGCATTACCTGATGATCCCTCCACTGCATTTATGCATGGTCTCGTATTTTTTATCATGGGGTTGTGCATATCCTGGAATGCTCCAGCAACTAACAAGTATGTATTCTTAGTCCATTTTATACATGTTCACTGTGTCAAATAACTAACATGGTAGTAACTTTATGATGCTAGGGTTGGATAGGGAATAAAGTGAAGTGCAACAAAACTTTGGTTCATACTTTATAGTAACACAGCACAAGCCTCAAAACTGGATGTGACACAGCCAGGCATGGAGCTAAATTCAGTTGCTTCACCTTAAGAATTTTGATCAACTAAGGCATAGTTGGCATGGATGTTCAGACACTGGACAGTGTTTGGATACAAGATGTAGGGTCAAAAATCCGAGTGGACTACCCCTGCTCCCTGAAAACATAGTTCTGACATTCTGCGACTTTGTTCAGCCTCAGTAAGAACTTAGTTTAGATTCTCTACTCATTTAGGACGAGATTAAACAGGGACAGATATCTGATCAAGACAGATATTTGTGATGAAAAAGGACATCACAAGTAAAAATGTCTGTTCTAAGTCACAAGTCTTTTTCACAGTGACAGATATTCTTGATACAGCAGACTTGAGAATTAGAACAGACATTTTTCTTGGAGCAAAAGAAGACATTCTTTACTGTGAGGACTTTGTTTCAAACTGTAGATGTATTTAATCAGATTACCTAGTTCATTGCCTTATTTGCAGCCTGTGCCTCAGGGTTTTGTCGGTGATAATAAAGGGACAGCGCTAGTAAATGAATGGTGTTAAGACAGTTTTATGTCTAATTTTAGTTTGTGTTTTCAAAAATGTCCAAAATTAGCATTTGGAAGTCTTTTCAATTTGTTTTGGCTCACAAGCACTACCATGGTCTAAGGATTACGTGGTGCTAGTAGTGGTTAATTCAGTAAGTTTATACACTGATTATATTATTCTATAGGCCAACCTGATTAATCCTCTAGTTGCACTGCTCCTGCATGCTAAGCAAGTAGTAGAGTTTGTATACTGTCAACTGATGCACACATTAGCTAATAGTTTCATACTTTCAATGCATGCAAATTAGAATAGTATATCTGCATTTTATTATCATTTTCTGGTATAATGAATGGTGTACATAGTCCAATATTTGCAGAGATTGTACCTGAGAAATCCCGAACAAGCATCTATGCCTTGGATCGATCTTTTGAGTCTATACTGGCATCTTTTGCTCCTCCTATAGTTGGGATTTTGGCTCAGCATGTTTATGGTTATAAACCAATACCTAAAAGGGCATCAGACTCTATAGAGATTGAGACAGATAGAGAGAATGCTGAATCACTTGCTAAGGCACTTTACACAGCAATTGGGATTCCAATGGCAATCTGTTGCTCCATTTACTCATTCCTTTATGGCACGTATCCAAGAGACCGGGAGAGAGCAAGAATGCAAGCATTGATAGAATCTGAAATGCGACAACTAGAGGGAAATAATTCTCCATCAGGTGACAAAGAATCCGAATTTTGTGTTGCAGACTCAAAAGAGCTTACTAACACGGAAAGGAGTGAAATTTACATGGAGTTTGGAGGGGAGGAGAGCCTTGATTCGGACAATAATGATGAGAAGTCTCTTCTGAATCACCAGCATGCTTCTCAAAGTTAGAAGACTAATAAACATGTAAGACAGAAGCTGAGCTATCCAAGTTGACTTCACCTGAAACTACACAAGTTGTAAAAGGCTTCAACAACTTGGTTTCTTCTGAAGGCCCTTCAAATTCTCATGTGAAGAGAATTTCTTATTCAATCAGGCTCTTTAATTCTTCAGAAGTGATCATGTTGGCATGTTCCACGACTTTAGAAATATACTTTTAATCTGAGTCACTTGTGAATCAGTCCTTGTTATTTTCATTAATCTCATGATCTATAGGTGATCATAATAATTCTTCATCTATTTCTGAATATACTTGCAGTTGTAGCATATGCTGCATGAAAGCTTCATAGTTCAAAGTTGCATGAAAAGAAGCAAAGTTAACGAGGATAATAAGGCTGTTGGCATATAAATTGTTGTCACATTAACTCAATGTGCTTCTGGCCTTCTGCAATATAAATTGTTGTTAAAAATATTGGACTCTAATCCGTACCTCGTTCTCTGGCAGGCTTGTTTTGAAGACCTAACATTTAATCACTCCATCTCAACTAAATTGATTTTACAAGGATTTTAGGGCGGTTTTGCTAATCAGATGTTTTCTGGGTTCAGTTATTTTCCTTATTTATAAATGTCTACCTCGGTTATCCCGATGTCGAGAGTTTGAGGCCCCTCTCACCCCATTTCTTTTTATATTGGAAATTCACTTTGTTTTCTACTTCTTCACATGTAACCTTTGCTCTGTTTTCCAAGTTGAAATTCTGTAAACAATTAATTAGTTAAATTTTCCAATTTTTACAATCCTAAAGGTAAGTTTTTTTTATATAGGAATCCACTTAAACTCTGAGGGTACATATATCTTGCTACCAACAAACAAAGAAGACATTATTAAAGTAGTAATTACTAGAGTGAGTGATGAAAATATTTTTCTTTTCTTTATCAGATTAAAATATTGTTGTTCCATCACTTTACACTAATTGTTTTTCTTTATTTTAGTTTAGCTTGTTATACTGCCTGTACGACCTGAATTGATTAACTATATTAATGATTTGTTATTAAGGGAGATTATACTTGGAAGCATCCGTACTGTTAGTTTTAATAGAACCATATAAATGAAAGAGGGAAAAAAATCACAAAATTGTTTTGTGGTACTCATATTGGGTTGTCACAATTAGGTAAGATGGATTGATAAGAATATTAAATTCAATTTTAACTAATTTATATGTTCACTTTGTTTCACACCAAACTTTTTCCATTTTCATCTTAAATTTTTAAAGCTTTCATCCAATTAAATTCTAATAATTACGTATTTGAAAATTAATTCATTCAAATCATTCATGGGCATACCTAGCTGGACAATTGCTTTCCATCTGGATGGACTAATTGGTATTAGGGTCTCTCTCTTTGTTAATGATCCACACTATTCTGATACTAATAATAGAGTTCGAGAAGAAGCTCCAAATAAGCCCTTTGGGTCAGAAGTGAAGTACTTAATAAACGAAGCAAAGTCAGTTATGGAAATCCCTTCCTTCCGAATGATTGTTGCCCAAGGTGTTTGTGAATCAACCCCCCGGTCAGCTTTGTCCTTAGCCCATTGTGGTTGGAACTTATTGGTTTCTCTCATGAAACAACAGCCTTTCTGATGACCCTCTTCGTAATTGCTGGCTCACTTGGGAGTCTCTTTGGAGGGAGGATGGGGGATATGCTTGCCCAATTCTGGGAGAATAATTCCATCTCAAATAAGTTCAGGTTCTGCAATCCCTCTTGCTGCAGTTTTGCTGTTGGCATTACCTGATGATCCCTTTACTGCTTTTGTGCACGGTCTGGTTTTCTCCGTCGTGGAATTGTCTATATCCTGGAATAATCCAGCTACTAACCTGTACATATTCGCCATTTATCCATCCTTTAACTATCTTTTTCCAAAACTATGAATCAAGAGCACCTAAACATTTCGTTTAATGGTAGGTGCATATACTCCTGCTCAAAGAGCCGGGTTCAGATTCCCTCTCCCTATTTCGAGGGAAAAAAAACAGAACAATATATTAAGAAAGTAACTCTGTAAGAATAGTCCGTGTGGGAAGAAAATGAAGAGCAACAGAAACCGTTGCATCATCATCATCACTGCAAATTGATGCACATGACATAGGCTTGACATGGAGCTGTAAATAGTTTTACCATAGGGATCTTCTAGGATGTTTATTAAATTGGAAGGTAGTCAAACAGAACATGTAGGAGAATAAAGAGGTAAGTTTTCACTACAGCGTAGTTAAACAAGTAGATTGCCTACTGATTTGTACGTGTTGCATTGATACATATAGTCTAAGTTCAATTGAATTAGCTACTGTTGGCACTAACCGGTAACTGATTGTTAGGATGGTACACAAATTTGGGTTTCCAGTCGGTTTTGTTAATCGCCCCGTTCTATATCTAAGTAACCATTCAATGTGAACATAAATTGTGTACGCATGTGGCAGGATGGAATTTAATTTGTGCTCCTCTTTCAGGCTCCCCAGTCCCCACTCAATTAGGATGCTACTGCCGGTGTTTTCACAAGGCCTAAGTGTCTTATTTATTTATTATATTTATATACTTACAACATATGCAGAAAGTTTTCTGCTAAATAGGATGTTTGACACTCTACATGACACATTAGCCCAAAAAAAAAAAAGAAAGTACTATACACGACACTGATTACTTACATTTTATGTGTGCATGGATGATGCTTTGAATGATTACACCTAGACTTCAATTTCAGATAAAGCATCCTAGATTTTAAAATGGTTAGCAATCACCAAGATTAAGGATATAATTGTTTGCATGACAAGGGTCGCAAACAAATTTATGTTCCGAATAGACTTTTCTGAAGTCAGAGAATATATCAAAGACGGGTAGTCTAAGATGGAATGGAGTAGATAAGGATGTTATGGTTCAGAGGTCCACAACAACTGATATCTCAATCATGGTTCGTTTGACTTGTAAGAGCTCCCCCATTACCTACAAAACTGTGCTGCTTTATGCAGAGCAAATAGTGCATTACTTTTACACTGCAAAATCAGGCATGCGAAAATTACTAGTAGTATTGTATTTACTAATGGAAGTAGAAAAGCATGTCTGTTTAATTAGTGTTTCTCTGGTAAATGAAATACACAGTCCAATATTTGCAGGGATTGCCCCTGAGAAATCTCGTACAAGCGTTGAGTCCCAGCTGGCATCAGTTGCACCGTCTATAGTTGGGGTTTTGGCTCAGGATTTTAAAGTTTACAGACCAATTCCGAAAATATCATCAGACTCCATTGAGATGGAAACAAATAGACAGAATGCTGCACCATTGCCAGGGCGTTGTACAATGCGACTGGGATTCCAATGGCAACCTGTAGCTTCATTTGCTAATTCCTTTAGCAACCTGTATCCAAGAGACCGGGAGAGAGTAAGGATGCATGCATTACTTGAATCAGAAATAATGCAACAAATAGAGGCAGATAATTCTGATCCATCAAAAGAGCTGAACAGAAAGGAAGCTATGAGATTGATGTGTATGGTAGGGAGGAGGAGACCCTTGATTTGGATGATAACGATGGCAACTGTCTGCCTAACCATCAACTGGCGTCTCAATATTTAGCAAACTGATAAATAAACCATTCTATACTGCTCACAGTGGCTTCATATGTGAAACTAAACGAATTCTAGAAATTTTAACCACACAATTTCCTTAAAAAAAGGGAGGGTTAGTTGGAGCCCATAACATCAGAAAAAAGAGCACTCACCTACCACCCGAGGGGTGGTGGCGCAGTTGGCTAGCGCGTAGGTCTCATAGCTATCTGAGTTATCCTGAGGTCGAGAGTTCGAGCCTCTCTCACCCCATAATTTTTAATATTTCGAGTACTTTACTTTGAGGTTGAGAGTCCTTAAGCCCTAAAAATGTAGAAACACTTTGACGAACCAGTGTCGGTTGGCGGAGTCGTACATAAATCTTGACGGCTGTCTAGTACTTTGCTCCATGATTTAATGTCGCGCTGGCGTTTGACTCCGTTTTCAGCTTCTTTCGAGGTGTAATGTGAAAGCTGTAATTGAGACTGTCATTATTTGCTTTAATGGAAATGCTCCTTTTTATTATTAGAAAACGCTGTAGTTTTAAGCCAACCAATTGACAATGTGTATTAAGGCCATTTTTCATTATTAAATAGCGTCTCTTTCTTGAAGATTAAAAAAAAAAAAAGGCAAGGGAGCAGAAATTCATGGTCTTTAATAGGAAGTAGCTGCGTGGGGGAAGACATTGGATCCAACAGCACATGGAAAGATGGCCAGATATTGAATAAGGAATGCATGACTTTAATAAAGACATGAGAAAGTAGCTGTTATCCTTTTCCCCTTCATGGCCTTTGCACATAGCTGTTATCTTCTTTCATGTGACAGTTATTTGTAAAGCAAAAAATCTTTAGGTTTTTTCGTTGCCAAGCTTGGATTGTTGGTGTTGGGAGATAACAGGAGTGGAAGCACCAGAAAAGAAAAAAAGAATGAAAAGAAAAGATGATTCAATGTCATGCACAGAATTTAGTGACTAACAGCTAGCTAGCTGAAGTCTTGTAGCATATCCTCATCTCCTCCAATGATTATGACTGATTTGATATAAGCAGATAAAGTCTAAAAATATCACCTTTGTTTATGTGACAAAGACATGTCACCGATAGATTCTGAGGAAAGGGATTGACCCACCATTGAATGTGAATGGCAATGAATCTACTCTTTAACAAGATTCAGAAATGCAAACTTTTATGGAAAAACACTCACATTGGAAGCTTGGTATAAGTAAGAACTAATAAAACACCATAAATCAAAATGGGTCCATATTAATTTGAAATGAAATTAATCTACAGAATTATTATAGATGCATGATTGTAACCTTTTTATGCAAAAAGAGTAATACTATAACTTAAAACCTAAAACCTGATGTATATCTAATCATTCACTGCCTAACTGCTTGATCAGTCACAATTGACATGGCTATTATTGTACACTTGCAATACAAGGATAAAATTAAAAATTTTCCCTCATTATGTTCCATATTTCATATTGGAAAGAGGGATTAAGAGGAGCAATAACAGTTAGTTAATATTCCCCCCGCCCCCTCTCTCCCTCCCTCCCTCCCTCCCTCTTGAGATTAACTATTAAGAAACCAAATAATTTTAAAAAAATAAAATAGTTTTAGCAAAAAAGAGAAAACACTGAGCCTGCTAAAAGTAGTTTTCAGTATTGATTAAAATGTCAATTGAGGACAACATCAGCTTTCTAAATCATGTCTATGAGCTTAAGGTACACAAAAATTGACAGTTTTACAGTAAAGTAAAAGGGTTGGGCAATGATTTGGTGCCCTTTTTTAACTGCTGGCTCAGAAATACAAGATGATTTAACTTATCATCGCCCTGAGAACGAAAAAGACAATTCTGAATAGTAAATTTAAATAAAGCTCATCTGGGATTTTTCTCTATTAACTTCATCAGTCCCTTTAGATTCTTCAAATCTCAAATAGACCATGGTGCCATGGTGGCACAAGCACAGGCACATGGTGAAATTTGACGTGCGAGAGCATCAGAGCAATGCGTAATTCTTCCTGTAGTAGATAGCAACGTGATCAGACGGCCAAGACAGCTTCCTGCACCCCCATTTTTGTGCGACCCAAGAGGCATATTGGTATTCTATTGCAGGCAAATGGCATCACACTCTTTTTATGGGACCCGCTGCATGCCTAGGATCCTCATAAAACTCACAATCTGTGGTCCCACTTTTTTTCTCAGACATCACAAACTTGGACTAATTTGCAGGGATCGGCCATTTCTGCAGCCTACAGCTTCTTGTTTTTCAATGTATTTTCCTAGATGGGAAAGCAGGAAGTTTATGCAAATCAGGTCACACAAGTCAACCATTTCACTTATGGGTCTCCACCTAAGAAAATAAAAAATCATCATCGTTCCAAGACCATTTTCCATCTTTTTTTTTGGTCATTGTTTTTACCTAAAAGCCGCTATATCCTGAGCCAGGAAACTCTAGCCAAAAATTTTAACAAGGGTTGGAGTTTGGTGGACCGGTGGTATATTTATGAAGTGGAGATGTGATCAAACTCTACCCAAAATGCTGGTGCAAACCGACATTTGGATACAACAAAGAGCCAATTAATACAACATTTTGTACTTGGAGAAAAGTTTGTCTTAGTTTATAGTGAAGTCACAAAAAATGTCAGCCTTTTCCTGTGAGAAAAGGAGTTGGCATTGAATGGAATCATTCAAGCTTGTTCACTTGAAGTTTCTCTAAAATGATTTCTATTGCTATAGGAGCTTCGTTGACATATCTATGCAGATTTGAAGAGATATAATTGCATTTAACAATCTTGTAGTTGAGTCAGCGTGAGGCTTTTCCTAGTCTGAATATTTTTGCAAGTGGTCTTAAAGGGTTTTTATATGAGACATTTTCTAAAACTTCCTTATCAAATGTTGCCTACTGCCTAACTAGCTGAGTCCAACCTACTCTCGATTGGAATTTGGCAATTCAACAAGAATTCTAAAGAGTGTAAATCCCATTTCATTTTAGCGTCTAATCTTGAAAATTTTACAATGGGCTAGCACAAAAAAGAGTGAACTGATGTAATTCAACTTTAATTGGAAACTTTTTTATTGGGTGTTTCATTTTTTGTATAAGCTATTATATTATTGGAAACAAAGGTCAACCAAGAAAGGTCAAAAATAAACGCTAATACTAATAATTTATTGGTTGTGATTGCAATGTAGTAATAATTAAAATTTGAAAGTATTTTAGAAATCAAACTCATGCAACTGACGGGGGGATTTGGGGCAAAACTTCTGAGGCTTTGCCCTTTTGCCCCATGAGTGTAAAAGAATGCTACTACTTTTTCAACAAGGAGGAGGATTGAGATGAACCCTAATTTGACTTAGAATTAACAATTCGAAGTACAATTTATTTCTCTTACCCATAGCCAAAGCTTATAAATAAGTAAAAAAGAGGAGAACTTAACTAGTAGTCATTTAGTTGAGTTATTTGGCTGTCCATTTCTCTCCCTTTCATACAGGAATTAATTATATCAACCCAAATAATGGGCGTGATAAGGTGGTTGGTTCTTGGCTTATTATAAACAACTATGTTTTTTTTTCCTTTCCACTTGAACCTAAAATCTGTCAAATGTTCCATTCTTGGAGAAACTTATGGAATGGGACGATGACCTGTGATGTAAAAGTCTAAAAACACCATTTGCTAATTGAATTAATCACAACTTGAAGAATTAATGAGATTAAAATAGGATTATTCCCTTCTAATAAAATAAATGGCTTAGTTACTTAAAACATTTTTATTTTGCTTAGAGAGTGAGGGACTGAGGTAGTGTGGCAGTAGCCACCTAGGGGACGGGCAAAACCGCGTTAGTAGTAAACTCTACTGCAGCCTCGCTTGGCTTTTAGCACCATGTGACTGACCTCATATTCTTCCCACCTTTCCATTAAAGTCTTCACTTCATCCTAATGTACAACTATATAAGACTGTTCTTTTCACTTGCTTTAAATTCCCTCCCTCTCTCTCTCTCTCTCTCTCTCTCTCTCTCTCTCTCTTGTCTGCTTCTCCCTGCCTCTCTTTACCTCTTTTCTTACATGAAATTTAGATCCAATTCCAAGGCTTTAAAATCATTGGATCGCCAATAGATCTTCAGGGACAATATCTCGTAGGGTTTCACCAATGGCTCCACTAGAATACTTCAGTTTCCGTAAGGTACTTTTGCTTCAATTTGCTCTGTTTTTATTGATTTCTATGCTCCTTTGTGCCTCCATTGAGAGCCATGAGCTTCAAACCAATCGGTTTGGTGCTAGAAGAAGATTGCTAGAGCTTGAAGAAGAAGACCAACAGCTGATAAAGAAAAAAAGCTCCAGTTTGTCCACCAAGAACAACCAAACCAAGCTCATCAAATCTTCAAACCAGTCCACTAAAAACCAAACCAAACTTATCAAATCGAATTTGTCCACCAAGAACCAAACCAAGCTTTCCAAACCTACCAATTCAACAAAAGCAGCAACACTCTCTACCCTTTCCAAGTCTGAACTCAAGAAGCTCAATTCCACTTCCCAATTGAAGAAACTCAATTCCCCTTCCCTCCTGAAGAAGAATCTCAATTCCACCTCCCAGTTAAAGAAGCTGAACTCAACATCGAAAGCCACAAACTCCTCTAAAACCAGCTCAGTGCCCACCAAAAAAACCTCGGATCTACTCAAACTTACCCCATCCAAGAACAAAACAACCACCAAACTCAATTCCATAAAAACACTGGCAGACAGAAAAGTCACTGACCATGAATCTTCAAAACCCCAAAAGAACTCAAACAAAGAGAAAAACCCCACGACCCAGAAACCAAAACAACAAAAAAACCAACCAAGCTGGATTGACCAAGAAGATGATTCTGATTTAGTATCCGAGTTCCGAGATCTCCCAACCAAGTTCCAGCAAACCCTTATCCCAGACCTTGAAAGAATCTCAACAACCTCAA
This sequence comes from Theobroma umbraticum, assembly GCF_002168275.2. Taxonomy (NCBI): domain Eukaryota; kingdom Viridiplantae; phylum Streptophyta; class Magnoliopsida; order Malvales; family Malvaceae; genus Theobroma; species Theobroma umbraticum. The sequence continues at coordinate 4,666,439 of NW_018397255.1, read as the reverse complement.
AAGCTTACTTAACCAAATACAACAAACAAATCACGAAACAATTCAAACCATATGTTGGAAACAAGCATGCCCCTACCATTGCCACTGTAATCTCTTGTGCTTTCATTTTGATCCCGTTAGTCTTAGTCTCCCTTATTTTTAACCGCATCAAAACCTACTTTTCACTACAAAAAATCCTCATTTTCATCCAAGTCTACCTCTCGATTTACTTCTCCATCCTTTGCCTCACTTCCCTCATTACTGGGCTCGAGCCATTGAAGTTTTTCTACGCCACATCGCCGTCTACCTACGTCTGTTTGCAGGTGCTTCAGACGCTTGGGTACGTGCTTTACTTGTTGCTTCTTTTGATGTATCTGATTCTTGTTTTCTCAACGGAGTGCGGGCTGGGTTCCAAGATGTTGGGCCTGGGGCAGACCTTCGTGGGTTTCGCTGTCGGCCTGCATTACTACGTGGCGGTGTTTCATAGGGTGGTGTTGCGTGAACCGCCCAAGACAAATTGGAAGGTCCATGGGATGTACGCCGCGTGTTTCCTTGTGATTTGTCTGTGTGCAAGAGCTGATAGGAGAAAGAAGGCTTACCTGGAAGAAGGTGGTGAAGAGGGAAAGAAAAATTAATTTACTTCTTACTTTTTTAAGGCTATATCATTCCTATTAATTCAGTTGGTCCAAAATCTATAATGCTCATAATCTCAGCCACTTAAAATTTGTAGCAAGAAATAAAAATTTGTTGTCATAAATGAGATTGGCTGAGAAATTTCCAAAGGTCTATTTTTCTTGTTAATTATTAAATTTTTTTCCTTTTTCCCTTTTTTTTTTGTTAATTTCTGGTTTATTAGATAGAAATGTAATTAGCCCACTGTTATATCTTGTGGGCATTGTAACGCCATTGAGCAAAGCAAACAGATATGGTGTTAATTACTTTTGAAAATAGAGAAGAATTTTGCAATTGTATTTCCCGATTCAATTCTATCGTATAATTTCTCTCTTTTTTCTTGTAGCCAAATAAATTTTAACAAGGAAACCCTAGATTTTGTTTGAATTTTATGGCACATATCTCAAAGTTTGCAGATTAGGGTTGTTAGTGGAAGGTTGGAAGCCCTGGCTGCTTCCTTCAAATCTGTAATTGTAAGTTGAAATTGAGGAATCTAATTTCCTATAAATTAGAATAGATTAAAGTGGACGCGCCAAATATGGAGGGCAATCAATTTAGAGTAGTGTTAAGAGTCCTTAATTTGCATAATTAATACATAGACCTGAATTATAACTTACATTATAACATATGTTTGAGCATATACATTATTATAAAGAATTATTACCAACTAAATTTCATTCTCTTTTTCTTTAAATAGGCCAGTCTTATTACCTGTACGTGGAACATCTAAGAGATAGAGGAATTGGTATCTACGGAAACAATTTCAATATGAAAATTTATTTATTTTCAAATGTCGGTCCATTTTCGAACCTCTTTTGTATTTTACACGTGCTTAATACGGAGAGTTGGGACTAGCCGAGAGTAGGAGTACAGTAACTAGGGGAACAAATCCAAGGTCATTTTGGTCTTTAAATCATGGCTAGGTGTGTCGGTGGCTGCATGGGATTTTGTAGAACCGACACTAAAGTGATTACGTGTCTTTTCTTGACCGTAGTTATGTATGTTCTGTTCGATTAGATTACATGTAGTTTTCCAACGGAGGAAGTTGCACAGTAAACTGAAACACTGGCCCCACTTGATTTTGTTTTCATCATGATTAGACAATTAGGTGATGAAATCTTAACCGTTTATCCCATTAACTGACAAAATTCTTTACATAACAGGTCCCACTAAATGTCATTATCAGGACGATTAAGATGGTTGGTGAGAAACTTAACCATTTAATTTTGAACATGAGTTCAAAGTTTTAATCCTTATAAACTAAAACACATGTTTCTTCTTTGATTTTCAACGCACAGAGGAAATACAGAAGACAAAGAAATTGTTTTTCCTCACATCAGTGAGATGTGTCAAATATCAACGCTAAGATTCTTTTTCAATAAATTTGAATGATAAAGACATTGATCTTTCTTTTTTCATTGATAAATGCTAGCTTCAATTTAATGGTTTATATAAATATAAATAAATTTATATGGAAAATATTGCAGAGAATGAAAAATAAATACTAATTTTAAATCTTAACATGAAAAGAATGTTAAAGCTGTTGTTTAGGTCAATTAACAAATCATTGGCTTACAATAAATTAGTCTTCTTAATACATATTTAAAGTTAATTTAACAGCAGCTTATATCCACAATCATACTTATGTCAAAGAGTTAGAGATGAAAGAATAAGATAGAAAAGCATAACCCAAAAGAAACTATTGTATCGGGTGCATAAATATCCTTTCAAAGTGGAGTAGGTGCTATAGCGAAAGTGCAGCACCATATTTTCGAGCATTCGAAAGTAGGGTTTAGTTATGGGAACAATTAAATCTACCCGTGTTTGAAACATTCTCCAAATTCAAAGTCCATTGTGGGTTAGGCAGCGACATATCTGCCAGATTTTTCGCCTTCCTCTTCTTCTTCTTCTTCTTTTTCTGTCTCATTTCAAAGTGGTGGTTGTATTAGTTAATTCCCATTTTCCAGGTGCGTAGACTCTTCCAAAATATCATATCACGACTATCCATCTTCAGATATTACCATTTTCTTAAGCAATTTGGAGGATGCCTGAAATTAAGAGAATGACTAAAAGTTGTTTTCTTTTTCTTTTTCTTTTTCTTTTTTCACACTTGTTTTAACAATTTTCTTATTGAAAAATTAAACTTGAGTCCCAGTTTCTTTGAAACCTTAACAGAGAAGAGAAGCCCAGTATCAATAGGAAATTAAATACCCATTAGTTATTTCCGTTAACTCTGGCAAGAGTCAAGAAATGCCATCCTAACAAGTTTGCAGTCAAATCGTTCCAATATGGCAAACCGAAAGGCTAGAAAAATTCAGGAAAAGAGTGACAAGGCCCACACTACTCCTACAAAAATTGTGTTAAAAAAGGTAGAATTGAATTATGTTAGTCATGGGGTTTAGATATCAACAACTGTTAACGAAATATCACAAATAAGCTGTTCAATTTATTTTTTACGTTTGCAAAGGATATTCTCAAATCTCAGCGTTTTGTTCCTTAAGCCTGGTAACTGATAAGCACTCACAATTTTCAGTTGTTCGCATTGAAATTTAAGTTCAATTTTTGGTTGTTGAAACTCTAATTCTACCTTCAACCAGTCTTTCCAGTTGATGTTTACAAATGGAAATTAAGGAGCCCAATCCTGCCAAATTAACCGATAAACTTGGTTGTAAATAGTTGCTTTGGTTAACAACTCAAATTTAAAGAATTTTAGGTCAATTTTATAAGGTTCCCTCTTAAAAATGATTAGATAACAAGAACATCCAAAATGATAGATTGAAAGATTTTATTAAATATAGGTCAGGAATAAAAGTTTTGAAATAATTTGATTAAGTTTAAATACTTTATCTAAATACCCATTTTTAATATAATTAACTTTTTACATGTTATTGATATTTTTTTTGAGCTTTATTGATTTATGGATGTTGATTTTACAAGTTAGATTTCTTAGTAGAACCTCAGGAAGTTAATTTAAACTTCTTTAAATTAAGTTAGCAAATAGGAAATAAATAATTAAATAAGAAAGAAAAAAGAAGAAATATAAAAGGTAACTAATTTGGGCCTCACAGGCTTTCGACAACCTTAGTGCTATTTTTAACACTAGAAATTCAACCGTGCCAGGCCCTTCTGCCATAAGCTTATTTGATCCAATCAAGAATTAAAAATATCTATCCATTAATCTGAAAAGTCTAGTAAAACATTACAAGTAACATGTAAAGTAAGGAGAAATTGGAATTTATTCAAACCTAGACCTGCGTAATATATTTTCATATTCTATGGTCAAAAGAAATGAATTAGTGTTCGGGCTGAGCTTAAGTCTTCAAAACTTGGTTCAAGCCCGTTTGAAATGTTGGCCGAGCCTAATCTGTTTTCCAAGCCTGGCCCTAAAGAGTTCAAATGGCCTTTTTCTCAAACCAAATTTAAATATGAGTTACAATTTTCTAACTCTTAAATTGTAAATTGTCCCCCTTTTTCTTTCAATTTTATGATATACGTAATCTTTAATTTGTAATAGGAGATAATATCTTTCATTTCATAAATTTCATTTTCTTTGTAAAAGAAAGTTTTATTAAATTTTAATCAAGTGAGAGAAACATATTGCAACACATCCTTCATCGGTAAATTATTAATATTTAGTGGTAAAATATTATAAAATACATAGTCATCTTCTATATGGAAACCCTTATGAGCCATGTAGTCAGCTAGAGTATTTCCTTTTCTAAAAATAGGCCGCATTCTAATGTCCCATTGATGCTGAAATAGTTGTTGAATGGCATGAATTAGATATGAGTTAGAACATGAATAATCATTACAGTACTGAAGTAATTTGCTATCCACTTGTAGTACTGGAGTTTTAACCCTAATTCTCGTAAAACCCTGTGTACATCTCGTTGTAATGTAAAGAGTTCAGATTTGATTGGGTTCCTACATTAAGTATGATCTCCAGCCTAGGAAGATTCATTTCAATAAGGTGGCACCATTCATGAACTTCATCTGTACAAGAATTTATTCAACCCTATACAACGTATAAACTTAGGATGGGATTATAGAACTTATATAACATTATTACTACATAGGCAATCAAACCAGTAAGATTTTGATCTCACTATGTCATCATGTTCTAACTTTTCTTTAAGGAGCAAAAATTTAAAGACCAATCATCTGCCCTCATTCAATCCAGATTTAGGATCACTTTAATTAGAATTTATTGCGCATATACATATGACTGGTAAACATTAATGAATGTCATTTGTATTCACGGCCGAAGTAGTTGGCATTTTTGGCAGAGATTGATGATTTATATCCTCCAAGGATTATGATCATTGATTAACCATGAGGGCAGAGCTCTACAAACTGGTTACAAAATTTTATGCTGCTTTTATTTTATACCTAATCTGGTTGGGAGAGTATTTATAACTTCCAGGATAAACAATATTCTTCTATATGATATACGTATTGTAATCTATGAATTTATTAACCGGCTGTGGCCCAAAAACTGCTGTTTCTTCTATCTCAGACGGCTGGCTAGAATGCAAGTAGCCCCCGTAAAATGGGTCCGGATGAATTTGCTTTTGGGTTTAAATGCAGCAAATTCAGCCAGCAGGGTTAGGTTATGGTCATCTGCAAAATATTTCAAAGGATGTTAGCGAAAATGTTACTAGTATATTTTCAATTTTGCTTTTGGGTCAAAATGAACCTTTTTTTAATTTTAAATTAATTAATATTGCAAATATTGCTTCTATTATAATATATATTTTCTGCGTTCTCTTTTAAACAAAATAGTAACTATTTCTTTTGAAAATAAAATTAGTAACTAAATGGAATAATCTTGGAAGAACTAGGGTTTTCTGCAAAGGTGAGAATGTTGTTTCATTTTGTTTGAAGGACATCGACTAATGTTCTTTTGTTTGTATGTTTATAAACATACATACGAATAGTCACTTATAATCGAATAGCACACATGTTACATATATGCATATGGGTACATACACGTATGAATATCTAATTGAAATATCATGAAGATACAAATTTAATATTTATAATTCTCTTAAAAGTTTTTAACATGCAATGAACAATTTTATTAAAAAAAGAGTGTACTACGCTAAAATAAAAATTTACATGGACTCAAATGGTTAATTTTATATTATCTTTCTCTTTTACAAAGTATAGGTACATCTTTGTGAAAAAAAAAGTATAAAAATATATTAAATTTTGACTAAAATTCTTTTTTTTTAGAATATTCGATTTAATGTCTTTGATAATCTTCGCATCATATTTATAATCTTTGGATCAAATCAAATAAAATCAAACATATAATTCAAATGACCGGTAAATTTTATCTAAACTATTCATGTAAGATAATTACTTTTCTGTTTGTCAAAATTTTTGTTTTTTTTTTATATTTATATTAAATAAATTGTGATAAATTATCAAAATTGTTCACCGTTCAGTCCACACAAATATTAATTGGTCGAGTGAACATTAGTGAAAATGGCGTAATGACCCAAAAAAGAAAAAGAACGTGAGAAATGACAACTCCAAAAGGAAGCTACAAATACGAAGAAATGGAATTTTGAAACTTTAGAAAAGTCACCTTCTCTCTCTCTCTCTCATACATACAAACAAAAACAAAGAGAGAAATTCTCCAACACAAATCCAATTCCAATTTCAAATTCATTTGCCAAATATATGAATCCATGGGCATGGGCATTGGGTCCCTGTTTGTCTCCAAAAAGTCGTGTGAAGTACAATACAAAAATTGCCATCAATTTATTTATTTTTTTATCTTCTAGCTAAGCCATATCCCACCTTGTGCACCCTAGCCATTGTTTTAATTGCTTTGCACACTAACTCCCAAAATGAAAAAGACTTCCACCCAAAAAATGAAAGAGACGGGTTTAATGTTTTGTGGCTCTCTTCAACTACAAGAAAGGTTGAAACAAGGCTTTCAAGGTCCACAACAAAGACAACCAATACAGAACTGGACTAGCTAGTTGACTTGGAACTTAATTCTTGGCTCTTGCCATTGTTGCATGTAAAAGAGATGGACACAAGAATGAACCATGATATCAATGCCGATGCCTTAATTTTTGCTATATGGTAACTTTAGGGATAAATTATTAGTATGATGGATTCACTGTTAGGGCACTCTCTTCTCAGATTTGCATTATGAACGCAAATTATTTCACAAAAATCTTGTACCATTTGAATTAAAAAGATTAAACGATGAGAAGAGTCTCGATTTCCTCATGTATGCTAAAGATATACATGGTGTCAAAGCCTCAACAATAAATTAGGTTTAAGCACTTTCCAATCTACTCAAAAAGGTTCAATTAATTTTTATTAGTAAATGTTACATCATCAAAAATATCTAGCATGTGATTTATTTATTGTAGAACAGAAAAAAAAATCCTTTTAGCAAATTGGAGATATATCCAATTTCCACAAAATATATCATTAATAAAGTTTTTCCCAACATGAGTTGTATATGAACAAACCAAATATATTTCATGCTTTTCAGTATACTACTTGGCATTTGTGGCACTAGGAACCTTCTGTAAGACATGTTTAAGTTCGGGTCCGAACCCAAGTAACCCCTTCCTCGAACCTCAACATTTATACATAAAAAGAAAAAAGAAAGTTAGAAAACAAACTCGTGAGATCCATGTGCAAATATTGTTCATGTTCAGCAGTGTTAGCAGTCTTATTTTTTGAGCCATAATTGTGCATGGGACATGTAGTGAAAGGTGGTAGATCCAAAAAAAATCGATAAGCTGAGTTGTCTATGTCATGGGGTTGGATGCCACTGCCTAGCCATCTCTTTTCTTGGAGTCAAAAGCAACAATCCTAATTCGTTCAATCCATCTCCTGCTTGAAAAGCTTTTATATATATATATATATATATGATTTATAATTTACCAGTATGTATATATAACTCAATAACTTGCCATGAAATAGAATGTTTGTAAAAAAAGTACAAAAAGCCAACAATATCTAAAGGATGAATTGCAATGTTGAACATGAAATGAAATATATATATTTGGTGGGGATAGCAGTAGTACTCTTGAGATATCAAAATAACATGTCTCTATCAATGTTGGGCATTCTACAGACAATTTGATTTGGAATCTTAAATTTCAGATTTTTACCACCCAAAAAACAAAACCAGATGAAAGGCTTTTAAAAATTTTATTAGGGTTAGATACATATAATATTTAAACCAGTAATTACATATTTTTTTTCTACATATGAGGATCAGAAAAGGACATTTGCATTGCCTAATATTTCATTTAGGAGGTGCATCAAAGCAAAGTTCAATGATGTTTTCGCCCACATAATGATTCCATCAAGATTTTAATGCAAAAAGATGTTCACAAAACAAGTTGTAAAATGCATTGAACCTAGTTTAACTTTTCCAGAAAACCCTCCACTAACATGTAAGTAAGAAACATGATTCCAGCATTATGCTAGGTGTTTGTGTGGAGAGTGAATTTTACTTTTCGTTAAGTAACCCAAGTGTATAAACTAAGGTTGCGTTTAATATATTACTAAAAATGTGATTGCTGAGTATATGATTGTTGAAAATATAATTTTACAGCGTTTAATATAATAAGGAAAAATAATGATTATAGAAAATATGATTGCTGAGAGAATTACACTGTAGTATTTAGTTTGTAAACATTTTACTGATAATATAATATAAATTGATAAAATTACCTTTATATATAAAAAAACATATAAGTTAAATAAATTTATAATTTTTAATATAAAATTTTACTTTTCAATTTTAAATAATTAAAATAATAACATTAAAAAATAACATAATATTTTTATATTAATTATTTAAATATTAAAATATATAAAATTATTAAATATTTATTTTCACCTTAAACTTATAAAAATTAAAAATAAAAAAATTATCCAAAAACAAATCTATCGACAAATAGATAATTTTAACGATAGATCATATTATCTATCGATAGATTATACTATTTATCAATAGATAAGTAATAATTGTTAAAAGTTTGAACGTAATCTATCGATAGATATTTAATTTTAAACATTCCTGAGGCTTGCACTAAATCTTTCCCTCTCAAATCTTCTCAATTTCTTAATAAATGTTATTGATTCTGAACCATTTAAGTATTTCTTTTTCAATTTTTGACATCAAAAGCATAAATTTTTCTCAAAACACTTTCAAATTTCTTGAAAATTTGAATTAAGATTTCATAAAATCCAAAGTCCTAATCTCTCTACTTTTTAAATTTGGTGGTGAAATTTAATCCAAATGTGTTGGTGACAGGCTATTTTCATACGAACAGTAAGAAGAAAGAGAATAAAGCAAGGTGAGAAGAAGGAGAAAAAGGCAAGAAGAAAGAAGGAGATGAAGACAAGAAGGAAGAAAATGAATTAGGCATGAAGAAGAGGAGGTTAATTTGGAAAAGAAAAATTATGCAACTTTCCTTTTGAAGATAGATAGAAAGTTACTTTCCCTTAATGCGAAAAAGGAATAACATTGGCTTCTCTTATTATAACATGATTATAATTGTAAGCACATCACATCCTTCTAAACTCAACCAAATGTTATTAATTGATTGCAGCCATTTAAATTGCAAAGAATGTCTTCCTTTTACATCATATCAAACATTCCCTAATAGAAAAATAAAAATTGATGCTTCGTAAAAGTAAAACTGATCAAATCATAAGAATTATCTTGATAATTGTTAATTCATTTATAAGTAAGAACCTTTTAGTATATATACTTCTTATAAAAAAATGTTTTTTTTTACATTCTAAAAATTTATTGAGTTTTAAACTATATGACAAAAAGTAATAAAAACTTGATTTTTTTCCTCTGAGCCAAATACAAGATTTTTAAATTACCACAATTAGATTGAAAGCTTAATTATTTATTATCATATGAGTTTAAGTTCTTATGTTAATTTAATTTTTTTTATAATTTAATAGATATATGGTATTTCTATAAACTTATGCCTGTAAAATTCGGGAATTTTTTACCGTGGATAATTCTTTTTCAACAAGGATTGTACGGGAGAAGAGTATGGGGTGAACGTTATGAAAATAGGAGTAGCAGGGACTCTTGGAGTAATTTCACTTCCCCCCATATTTTCAAAACGGTGAGAAAGAACAGAGACAGGCGTGTTAGAGCATGGGACCATAGCCCACAACTAAAGAGGAAAAAAACCGCAATAATAATACAACCAAAGGAAATAAGGCCTGGCCCATTTAAAAAACGGACACCCTTTCCATATAATTTCCCCACGCGCTATACCGCTGCTACCTCACCCACCACCCAATCAAACCCCTCTTAAGTGCTGCTTTCAGTGGTTCCCACAGCGCGTGAGGACACAATCGCACGTGGAATTGAATAATTTTTAGTTATAAAAATGGATTTTCTCTATTGCATTAAAACAGTGTTGGTCCTCTTTACTTTTAATTTTCATTTTCAAGCTTTCCTTACAGGAGCAAGATCTTCTTCACTTCGCTGTCAGAATCCAAACCCAAAAGAAGACATAAGGAGAAGAAGAAGGAAAAAAAAGAAAAAACGAGAACAAAAGTACCTCTTAGTTTCAGCTACAATAATCTCTCTCTCTCTCTCTCTCTCTCTCTCTGCCTTGCTTCTTCAAAGTTCACATTTTGAGCAAAGAACTGAAAGCTCTACCACAGAAAAATAAAAGAAAAAGCCTTTTCCTTTTTGTGTTTTTAGCAGACACTGATTCTTTCAAGGTATCATCTTTCTTTGTTTTTTTGACTATTTATTACTGGGTTTTCTTTTTATAAAAGTTCGGATTTTTTTTCCCTTCTAAAACTCAAGTTTATATTCTACTGTTCATATAAGCATCAAAGCAAAGGTTTGGAGGGAAATAATAGGTTCTGGGTTTTGTTTTCTTCACTGGATTGTTTGATTTTGTGAGTGCTTTTTCTTTTATTTTTTTAAAATGAGAATTTTGGATCTTAATTAAGAACTTGATGTGATTAATTTTGTTAATTAAAGCATTGCACTTTAGATCCAATTCATCGCAGAATGTGGTAGCTGAGATCAGAATAAGCCATGCTCTTTGTTTGTTCATGCCATGATGCTCATTTTGTGCTTGAGAGTTTATATATATTTCAATTAAGTTATTACTTTGTCTTAATATCCTTGTAAACTAAGATTGAAATAATTTTGCAGCATTATCATTTTTTGGCTTAGACATTAGGGAAGTAATGGAATTATTTTGACTTTGTTCGATTATTTTTAGTCTTCTTTTCGTTGGTATTCGAAGTGGATACAGATGCTTAAATGTTATACTTCATAGGCATAATAGTATACGTAAAGGTAAACGAGTGAAAAGAAAATAAATATTTTTTCCATGCAATATTGAGGGTTTTTGTTTAGCTTTTTTTTAGTCTTGTTTTCTTCACTTGAATTTGGATTTGACTAGGAAGGTTCTTTCAGTTTGAAGAGCACTGTCAATTTGCATATAATGTCAAAGATGCTACTTGCCTAAGGAGCTGGTTTTGGTCATTTTCAGCTTACATACTCTGCAAAAGGACAAGTCAAATATAATAAAAAAGTATATATCTTGCATGCTTATTGCCCTCTAATTTTTGGAATTTTAGGTTGGGATGTATGTTCGATGAAATCTAGTAGAAACCAGAGAAAGTGACAGATTGTATTTAGAAATTAGGCAATCGGTCCCCAAGGGGACACTGTAAACTGTTAGAATTTAAAACTTTAACCTAGAGGTCTCATGTTTGAATCTTGGGGTTGGGAGAATGGTGTTTTTGTGATGGGAAATGGCTACCACCTTTTTTGTAGCTCAAGCTCAATGGACTTTCACGTGTACTTAGAAGAAAAAAAAGAAGCTATGCAATTGATTAAGAATAAATTGAAAATGTAAACATTTTAACTTCAAAAGAATTTAGAGTAATATGTAGAAATAATGAGTAATTCTGGATTTTTTGCAACTTTATCAGCTTGCATAAATGAGATCGGAGAGCACTGGATTTGTTTGGTGATTGATAAGAGAGTACTGAATTTGCTTTTTAATAAAAATATATGGTTTAGGTTCATTATGATGGTTATAAACATAGAGATCCATACTTGCCATTACCAGAGAGTCAAGCTCCTTTCTTTTCTTACCACTGCTGTAAAAATATAGTTTTAAACAAATTTCTTCTTTTGCAAGCTAGATGCTGATCTAAATCATCATTGTTATGCAGTGTTGAGGCTTTCTTATATGATTTCCCATGTGGTGAGAAATCTACTTGGTGCCATATGAATCTTATGCAGATAACAATCTGAACATGGATAAAGTATCTCCGGATTGTCCATACCCAGGGTGCTTTTTCTGTGTCATGAAGGAAGGAAATCCCAGTAAGCGCAGAGCCAGTATTCTGAAATTCTTTAGAGATCTTCCTTCACAAGATGATGATGGTCAAGTTCTACCTATCAGTGGCCTTTGGAATACTGCCATGGCACATCCTAATGATCCTGAATTCATTGAGTTGGGGATCTTTGAGTGCATGGCTGCACTAATATGGAAGGGTCTCAAAAATCGCCGCTGGCTTTCTCATGACCAAAACATATATATTCCTTATTATGCCGCACATATTATTGGATCCTACACCATGAACATCGAAGAGTTCGCTGAAACTGCTGTGCATGCTAGTGTAATTCCTCCCTTGGTTGAGCTTTTGAGAGGGAGGTTGACTTGGGTTGAACAAAGAGTGGCAGTGCGAGCTCTAGGACACTTGGCTACATATACAAGCACTTTTCCTGCTGTAGCAAGTCATGGAGAAATTCTTGAGGTCTCCATTCAGCTGGCAATAAGTTCACTGGAAATAGTTTACTCTCACTTTTATCAATATGTTGATAGGAGGCTAAGTTATCACTGTGATTTGCTTACTCGTGGTATGGGTGGTGTTGAAATGGAGTCAAGGAAGGCTGAAGAATGGGCCAGTCAGCTGCAATGTTGGTCCCTTCAACTCATTAATTGCTTTGCTTTTAAGCCTGAGTTTCTTCCCACCATATGCAAACCTGAATTTCTTGTAAAACTACCAGGAATGTGGGGTGGACTTGTTAATGAAAACTCACCAGCTGGTATTGGTTTGTTAAGAACCATCTGTCATCATAAGCTTGGTAGGGGACCTGTTGCTAGCTGTCCTGGCATTATCGAAGCTTTGTGTAATATTGCTCGCTCATCAGATGATTGGCAGTATATGGCTATTGATTGTCTTCTTTGGTTGCTTCAAGATCCAAGCACATGTCTTAAGGTATATTCCTCTAATATCTGGGTGATAAAATTTAATGAAAATTCCATATTGGTGTAGAAGGCCTGGGGTCTCTGATACCTTTTGGGTTGTCTTTTCCCATTATGACCACATTTTGTGACTGAGTCTCTCTTTTGCAGTGCCCATCTTCTGTAACAACAGACTCTATTTCTTCAATGGAATCTAATCAAAATCATTGAGCATGCATACTTTCTTAATTTATTTGAATTCCATTTCACCTTTTTATTTTTTGGATGGTTAAGTTGGGGAAGAGGGAGTTTGGACTCAATAACTTTAAGAGGTATTATATGAGTACCAGGATGATATTTTCTTTGCCATATCCACCAACATTTGCTGTTCATCTTCATATATATTCTATTGAAGAATTATATTATCATCTAATAAGCCATGCAGCCATGTAGATTGCTTTTGATCAAAATTTCATTTAAAATTCTGAAACATTTGGGGAATGCTCCTTTCTTTTTTCAATGTGGGACATATGTCTTGAACTCAAACTAAAGGTGTCTGGGAGATGTGATACTTTCTTGTGATCTTGCTTGACCTTGACTTCCTCCTTTTTGAGTAAAGTCTCTTGTAATGCAGTCAAGGTACTCAGACTTATGCCCTCATTTTGTTTTTTTGTCATTTATCAGATATAAAAAATATCTTGATTCCTGACATATAGAAAGCCTGAGCATTTGTACCGAAACTAGTTAAGTAAATGAAGAAGCATCCACATGTTGGTTTGTTTTAATTATTCATTCATTCGTTTAGTTTATATTTACTTTAAGTTCTAAAGCTGCCACATGAAGTCCAAGAATAGGTTTTGTTATGTTGATACAACTACCTTTGGTCGAGAGCCTTATCTCCATTAGAAACTTAACTATGTGACACACGACTAAGTTGTTCACTTTTGGCTTTGGGATATAGCTGTGGTAGTCTCCATAGAACTCATATTCATTTGTCATACAGGTGATAGATAAGGCAGTACCTGCTCTAGTAGACCTTGCAGAGATTACAACTCTGGGTGATCACAAAAAGCTTGGAGATTCCATTGTTAATGTTCTTCAGGAATGTATTCAATCTCAAGGGACAGGACGCAGCTCTCTCAGTAACCGCACAAAAGAACTGATAGAAGAACTGTTGAGTTCAAGGCAGAGATTGAAGTGGGAAAAGAATATGCCAAAGGAGGATCTCCATATAAAACAGGCTGCTGCTCTAGTGGTCAAGCTTGAAGGAAACTCTCTTTTCTCATCAGGAAATATATCTGGAGCTGCATCAAAATACTCAGAAGCACTATCATTGTGTCCAATGAGATCCAAGAAAGAGAGAGTTGTTCTCTACAGTAATCGAGCTCAGTGTCATCTTCTATTGCAGCAACCATCGGCAGCCATTAGTGATGCTTCACGTGCATTATGTCTTCACAACCCACTTAATCGTCATGCCAAAAGCCTATGGAGAAGAGCTCAGGCTTATGACATGCTCGGTTTAGCTAAAGAGAGCTTGCTAGACGCCATTCTCTTCATAAACGAATGCTCCCAGTCAAATGACCCTGATCTTTCAGTGAGGCAAAATAAGGTTCCTGACTATGCCGAACGGCTAGTCAAGAAGCAGATGCGTGCAGCTTGGTTATTTAGAGAGGCAGCTATCAAACTGGGGGGTGTGCATTGTGAGGGTGATGCAGGTGACATGTATGGCCAGGATACTGATGACTCTGAATGGGAGACAGCTAGTGAAAGTGATATTGGAAATGATGGAAGGGATGAAATGGGTGACGATGATGATGATGATAGCGAATGGAAGAATGAAGATGAGAGGAAAGATAAATATGAAAAACCCTCAATGAAAGGTAAAATTGAATATTTTAATGCTTTATAAAACTTTGACATGTTTAGTGTTCTTGCATCTGTGACCAACTAAACAGTAACAAACAATAATTATAATTGAAAGAAGGAAATCTGTTTATATTCCTGTTTTGGTTGCTGAAAAGGAGGGGTGGGGGCCCTGTTCACTACATAGCAATATGATATCAACATATCATCATTTAACAGTTATCTTGCAGTTGTTGGGGCATAGCCCACTTCATAGACATACCTCCTTTATCCCCTTCAAAAGAGGAGGTTGCAATTTAGACTCTCCTGCTAATACATTCTCAATTTCCGCTATTCTATGTTTCCATTGCATCATTTTAAGATGCCATGCAAGCTCTTCTATGTCAACAACTTTGCCATTATGATTATTGATAAACAGATTTTGAGATTCATTGAGGAACAGATCTTTACAAAATCAAGTGACGGCTTATATAAGCATTCTATTGGCTATGAGCATATCTTTTTTCCCTTCCTACCCAAAACATTTTTATCGTTATAGGAAATACAGTATTTGCCCACCGCAGTCTCAAAAGTTATATAGCCTCTGAATGAAATGAAAACCTATAAAATCCAGAAGGATAAAATAGTTTAGAAGAATTTGTTCTTTATCCCTTAATTAAATTTTTTAAATTCTATTGGTTATGTGTAACTAAATGATCAATGCTTTTAGCTAATATGGCTGCAGATTGGGTGGCAAACCAGTCAAAGAGGGATTGTGCTTTTCAAAAAATTAACCTACATATTCCTTGATGTACATTCTGAGTAGAAATGGATTACCCACTTCCTAGTTTTTGGTCTAAAATCTTAGAGATTTCTGTTTTATATGACTTCTCACACAAGATTCTTAGAATGGGTTCTGTTGTTGGTTAAGACCTCTTAGATAATTCATTGTATGGATTTTTTTTTTCTCCCAATATTGGTGGAATAAAATCCTTTCTGGCCAACAGAAAAATCTCAGTGCTTTTAGGGTTTCAAGTTGCTGTGTTTGCATTTTTTTTTTTGGATGCAAACTTTGTTTGCATATTACTGGTGGGAATAAATCATGTTACATATTGAGCAGTAAAATTGGTTAGTTTGCCAGTATTTTATTATTACCCTATTCTTATTGCAAGGATGCAAAAACTTCGGATTTGTCCTGCAACTTAATTATTAGAGGGGCCAAGTCTTACACATTTGTTGTCCACCCTACTTGAACTTAGAATATTGTAGAAACCCGCTCTTCTATACAGTTGAGCTACATTCAAGTGTTGACTTGATTTGGTACTTGAGATTGTTAGCAAAATGAGTTGATCCTACGCCCCAGACAAAAGCTAGTTTGCTAAGCTTTGGCTTGTTGGTTGACCATATGAAGTTATTTATGTATTATAAAACTGATATATATAATATAATTATATTTGATTTATAAAAATAGTTCTTAATTTCGAAAACAACTAAGCAGACATTTTCTTGTTATATATTAAGCCAATACTGTAATCTTTTCTTTTTTCTTGTAATGAAACTTTGATTTGGGAGACATGGGCTGGGGATTAAATTTGAATGGTCATGTGTCAATGGGAAATGTTTCAATTTTCTGTTTTTAGTCCAGAAGAATAGATTAAGACTAAAAAAAGTGATGAATTGTGGCTTTCAAGGAAAAGATAGGACAGAATGGTATAATAATCATAAAAAGTCTAAAGAAAAAAAGAAGGCAAGTTTGTTTCCTGAGCTCTATAGCAGCCAAAAATATCTTCCACAAAAGCAAGCAATACGAAGACCAGAAGAACGTGTGAAGAGTGTTTGGCTATCTTTTGTTGTTTGCTTATGTTAGAATAAGAAACTGGAATGTCTGTCATAATTAATCTGTGATAATGCTATTGACTTGTAGCATCATAAAATTGTTGATTTGACTTTTGTTAGAATATCATGAGAATGAAGACATGGACAAATGCATACATTCTTATATCAGCTTTTTGGGCTTGAGGGGTTGAATGAAGTGCACTCTTAAATGATTAATTTCGGGAGTGTTATATATGTTTATTAAGGAATTATGATGTTGTACAGCTTGTTACCATGGTGTGAACTAAGTTTCATCCTTAGGTAGTTTTCCTGCATGTTTAATATATGGTTCTGTTAAGGGGTGGAAGCATAGACTTTCTTTTTTTCTCAATCTTCAGCTCAACAACAACATGAACAAAGTTTTTGTATAGTTCTTTGTTTGCATGGGGCCCATGATGTTGGAAACCTAAACAATGTGTTGTTTTTGGCCATTAATCCTGAGCAATGTTTTGGTTGCTTGAATTTTACAGACATAAAGCACGGATTCAATGTGCAGCTCACTGATGAACCATGAGTGTTATGATGAAGGACAAACAGCTTGGATGTAGCCGTCCAGTGAACAAAAGCTACCATGATTTGGCATCTGTTATCTCATACACTGAAGCTATAGCCTAGTTGCGCTTAAAGTTGCTCTCATGTCTGGCTTAGTTTTAGAAGAAGCAAGTTAGAAGGAAAAGTTGTCTTTTGTCATTGTGTTTGGAGGTAAAACTTGTTTTACAAACATTTCATATTTGTTTTATTTTTTTTTTATTCTGATTTGTTCTTGTTAATTTCAACTGTAGAAAAGTGACAATAGATTTTGAGTGTAGAGAACCATTTTGTCTGGAGGGGTTTGAAGCTTTGAGTGATCTCAAGATCCTTGTGTATATAAAACCCTTAAGGGTTTTTGACACTGAACTATCATATTTAAATGATAATTGTGATCTCTTATGATGGTTCAATATTTTATTGTGTGGGAAAAGTACTGGATAATCATGCTAGTTATGAGGTTTATGGAAAGGGTATATCTACAACTAAGTATATTTAGCTCAATGCTCGGTGCATGTATTTTCTTATCAAAGAGTTTGTTCGAATCTTTTTCTCACCAATAAAAAAATTGCTCAATTTGAAAGGGAGAAATTTCTATATAGACATTTCTATTATGTCTATTTAACGTTTTAACAAATTCAAGATTTGATATGTAATTATAACTTATCATATGATCATCATATATTCACTTTTGTATTATAAAAATAATATATTTACACCATCATAACATATTAGAATGAAATTCTCATAATATCGTTTAATTAAATTAAAACAATGTTCTTAAAAAGATCATCAAGAAGTGTCGTATTAAGAGGATATTAGAAAGTCATACTCATAAATAAAATTATAAACATGAATAATATTGACTTATATTCTTTCTGCACGTCTTTAAATATTTATGGAGCAATGATTTAGAGATGTGCATGTGTTTAAATAAACTGTCTCGGGGAACGCACCATGAAGTTTGTTCAGGTTGGTCTCTGGTAGCAAAGATGCGATTTGACTTTTTTATTTCAAGTTTTAGCACAGACATCAAGATAGTTAACTGTTCTGCTAGTGGATTTTATGTGACGTCTATTGTTATAAGTTAGACTCTTAATTTATTTGTGGCTAGCAGTTGTCCATGTCATATTTTAGTAGTTGGAGCTTATCTTAATTATTTATTAAATGATAATTCAATTTTCAGTCCTAAATATTGGGGCACACTGGCACGTCACGTGTACCGCTTTTTGGACTATAAAGATCCGGTCCTTACCGGGGTCTTCTAAATTTGCTATAGCAACAAACAAACATAATAATATAAAAAAATTTAATTTATTCTATATGAAAAAGATTTTTTCTTATATCATAATTCAATTATGATAAAAATAAATAACATGTGAAAAAAAAAGAAGCAAAATAAAAATTGATCAAGGAAATTTTATCTTGGAAGTTAGAATTTCAAATTTAAAGGCGCGTTTGTTTTGAAGTATAAACTTTTTCAAAAAATATTTTTAAGATATAATGATATTTGAATGACTGAAAATAAAAGACTCTTTGACTTTGAAAATTGTCTTACAACTTTGAGGGGTGTAAGACAACTTCTGTCACGCTAAAACAAAAACGACTCTTGTTTAGGAAAAAAAAAATCCTATCCTAAAGCCCTAAGTCTTTAATATTATATTAGTATTTGGTATGAGAGAAATGAAAGTATATTTTTTATAATGTATCTAATTATATTATATTATATTATTTATTTTATAAAAAACTAATATAATATAAGATTGCAATACAATCACATTACAGCCAATGATGTAATGCGATTATAATCTAAAACCAATACAATTACATTATATTGTATTTTGTAATATTTTTAAATATATTTTTATCCTTCAATTTTATTACCTTGTTAAAAATATTTTATAATATTATAATTAAAATAAAAAATATTAAAATATAATATATAATATAAGAATCAAAAATTAAAATAAAATATAAGAAATTAAAATTTATATAATATAGGTAAAAAAAATTAAAATAAAATACATAATATAAAAAATTATATTAAAAATGAAAATAAAATATATGAGATTATAATAAGAAATGAAAATAAAATATATGACATTAAAATTATATTTAATGGATGATATTACATAAAAATTAACAATAAAAAATATAAGTATATTAAATTTATATTTTAATAAATATGAGTAATTTTAAAAATTAACATTACATTCTTACCAAAGTATTTGTAAACTAAACGTTGCAATGTTATTTTCCTTACATTTTAATCATTATTTTACTTGTATACCAAACACTGTAATATTATTTTCCTTACAATCACATTACCAATAATCACATTGCATTGTAAATTACTAAACGCCACCTATCATCCTTAACTTTTAATATAATTTAAATATTCATCTTTTATTTCATTCAAAACCAAGGATGGCACCTCATTAAGTGATATGGTCGTAGCCCTCCAAAATTAAAAAAAGAAAAATTCATATCATATAAATTTTTAAAAAATGTTTATATATTTTCTTAATGTCTCTTCAATATAATTTTTTATTTAATAATTAATACAAATAAACAATAACAAAATGATCTCACATATTAAATTTAGTTTTTTTTAATTTTTCTTTTAATTTGTATTATTAATTTTAATTTATAATTATTTTTTTCATTTATAATCTATTTGTTCATACGTTTTAAATTCCTATATATTTTCTTTTCAAATTTCTATTAACCATCAACTATATTCTTTTTTTTCTTTTGTTATGTTATATATGGTATCTATTTTCTATTTATTATGTTTTTCTTTTTTCTATTATGTAAATTTTATTATCTATGATTTTAATCTTTAAAAATTAATAAATTATTATTTAATTTTCAAATATAAGTTTTAGTGTTGCATTGTCACTTAAAAATTTAATAATATATTATTTTTTATTAATCCAGATTGTGTAAGAAGAAATTAACTTGAATATATTTTTTTATGTGTTTTACGTTTTATATTTAATTGAAGAAAATTATATTGAACATATAATCTTTAAACAACCCTGATTATATAAGAGAAAATTTTTAATTTTTCATATTGTATTTAACTAATTATATTTATATGTTATAGTTTTATATTTAGTATTATAAGTTTAAATAAAAATAAAATAAGAATTTGGATATTGATTGCATTAATTTTTTTAAGTTTGATTAAAATATAAGTAATTGAAAATAATTTACAAATTCTTAAAAAAAAATTGTAAATTGTCCAAATGATTCGCTTACACTTAAACCACCAAGTTTCAACTCATAAATAAAAGTAATGTGAATAAAAATAGTTAACATTCAATATTAAAAAAATTGATATTTTTCTGTACATAATTAATAATTGATAGATTTGAATTCAAAAAACATGATCCAGTATAACTTTCCTAAAAGACCTGTTGTTTTTATTTTATTTTATATTATATAAAATTCTTTTTTATTTTCAATCTTTTGATTTGTGATTAAATTTAATATATTAATTTTTAAAATTTTTAACTTCTATTTTTTTGTCTTTGACTCTTAACAAAAGTTGACTAGCTTTACTTATGCTCAAAATAATAAAATTTTAAATCAACGTCCTTTTATTTCCTTCAAAACAATAAAACATAATAATAAAGCACTTACATGTTTGAGATAAATATTTTTCAAAAGATGATCTAAGTAATAGAAAATATTTTTAATAATTTATCTAAATAATAGAGATATTAAATTTTTTTATAAAATATAGAAAAGATTTTTTCTCAACAATTTTTTTTATGATTACCAAATAGACTCTAACTTGAAAAGTTGAATTTTTAAGTAAGTTTATTGAATTATAAATTTGTTTATAGAGTTTGAAAATTTCATTATTGATATTTTAGAATAATAATTTTATATATTTGATCATTAAACAAAAAAGAAACAAAAATCTAATTTCTTACAATGTTATCAACTTGGGACATCTAGTAAATGAATATAGGTTATGAAAATACAGTAGACTTCGTGAAGTTAGTAAAAAATTGGGGTTGAATGATAGCTTTCTTCTACCACTATTAAACAACCTTTTCTTCCCTCAAATTTTTTTTTTAAAAAAGGTAACCTTTAATTAAAAATTTAAATTCCAACGGTGGGTGTTGGGAGTTAGGACCATTTGGTACCATTTTTATTTCCTCACCTATAGCTTTAAACGAACAAGTCCCCACTGCCTAATCTCTCATTGGAGAAGAAAGATTAAAATACCGTCGCATTTAATTTAATAATAAATATTGGTATTAATAATATTGATATTTCTCATATCAAATAAAATAAGTAAAAGAAAATCCAAGTTCAACAAAAACTTTTCTTCTGCTAACAGACAAAAGAATTCCATTTCCCAAAGCCTTCCACGCAATGACAGACATGCCATGCTATGCTATCTCTATGGATTTCACCAAAACTCAAAAAAGTGCCTACGTCACGCCATTCGAAACCGCGCATCCTTTCTGGCTACTTGCTCCTCTAGCTCTCTCTCACTCTCTCTCTTAACATGCACGCTCGAGGAAAATAAATATTTACAAAAACAAATATTTGGTAAAAAAAGAAAATAATGAAAAAGTCTTTTTATATAAATACATAAAATAATTGTTCATTTTACAACTTTTTTCTATATAAATACATAATTGTCATTTTACATTACGCTACAGTAAGCTTTAGTGACCTTTCCTAGCTTACCTGTGTTGTACTCGGCTTTAAAGATTTTGACTTTGTTGCGATGTTTATAGAGATTTGACTTTGTTTTTTCTTTAAAGGGAGAGATGGACTTTAATCTTTTATACTTTATTGCATTTATATATATAATTTTTTTAAAAGAATAATTAGAACACAACTATTTCAAGAGAAATAATATACCTTAATTATTGAACTTAATATTTTGAAACATTTATATATACCTTCAAAATACCAAATAATGTATATTTGTTGTTAAACGGTGCTTTTATGCTCTTGTTATGATAATATTTATAAAAAAATTTGTAATCGATACATTATCTTCTTTTAAAAGTGGTGAGAAATAAACAAAAAAAAATCATAAAATAGAGATTTCATTTACCTTAACAAATACATATAGGCATTCATTAACTAGACACTTGTCAAAATTCTTGAAATTTATATAAAGAATGTTAATTTTTGTTTTTTCTTTTGAATTTATTTTTTATACAAAATAAAAGATAAAAATATCAAGCAAGCAGAGATAAAATTTATAAAAGCACTTGGAAATAACCAAAATAATTTATATTCTTAGTTTCTTGAAACATAGAATTGTTTTAGAAAATAGACATCAACGCAAATTCAATTATAAAAATGAAAAGAAAGGGTTGTCTTAATAATTTTAGACTAAAGTGAGAAAGTAATAATTGAAAGTTGAAAGAATTAAAATGTAAATGTATATGAGTATTTGATTTTATTAGTTATTATATATTTTTTACTTAAATAATAAGATTTAAATCTTATTTTCTTAATTATTAAAAAAATACAAACACATAATTTCTACCATGGTGCTCAAATCCAACAATTAGAAAATTGCATTGACTCATGTCATGTGTGTAACAACATCATAGTGGGTTTGTACCATATTTTTTAGAAATAATTTACAGTACTGTTACTTAGACCGTTGGATTTTATATAGTTTATTTATATTTAATTATTATATTTGACTAGGGAGGGTTGATTAAAAATTAATGATGTGGTCCCAAAGAAAACTCGTGCCATGAATGATTGCCACTTTTTCCAATTGTTGAAAGACTATTACATTGAAATTATGAATGAAATAACAAGTGACACTATAATTATTAGTTTTCAAAAATTAAAAATGAAAGAGAAACATTTGTATAATTAAAACATTTTTTATTAAAAATATTATTTTTGTCTAATGTTTCTTAGACATTAAATTAAAAATAAAAATATACGTGAACTTTATGTTGTCATTTGTTTAGCCATTTTTCAAGGATTTATTATTTTTATAATATTTTATTAAAACTCAAAATAGAGTTTCAAAGGCTAAAACGATTCCTTCCAAGATAAAAAGAGAACTATCTTCTAGAAGAAAGAAATGTAAGATACAAATAGTGTATTATTGTTATTTCATCATACTCTTTGACATGGTAGCGTTTTATGCAACTTTAATTGAACAATACTATACTAGAAGGGTTAACTTAATAAGTAAAATTGTTATTTCATAATATCAGCATATATTTCTCTCATTCAAATGATACCACGTTATTTTATTTATAATGTTCTCAAAATCTACTTTTAACTTAGGTTTAGTAAACTAATTATTCTACTTAGATTATATAAATAATTTAAGATTTATAATTTATAAACATTGTATATGCAAGAGAGGAATGTATTATATCTGATAATATTATTTACAAATTACTGGTGCTTACCAAAAGGGCCTATAAAATTTTTACTCACGCATTCTCACAATTTTCTTTGATTTGGATTGAACAGATAAAAAAAACAAAAAAGAAGGTAAAAAAAAAGTTTTTTATTGCATAGAAAAAGGAATAAAAGATTTCGCTCAGAACAAATTTTGGAATATAAAAAGAAGTTATAAATAAGCTGCGGAAAGAGCTCATCATTCATTGCATCACCTATTAGGCTCTCTTGGCCCTTCTGTCACTCTAAACTCGAGTTTCTTCTCATTTCTCTCTCGTCCTTCCTTGGAATTCTGTTCATCCGGTGCGGTCCGTTCATCTTCGATTTAGCAAAAAAAATCTCCCAAAAATGAAAAAGCAAAAGTCTAGGGTTTGAATTTTGGTTCAATGATTGAAGATTTTGGCGATTTTTGTTATTAGTAAAGAACAAAAAAAGAAAGAAAGAAAGAAAGCGGTGGGAATTTCACTTAGAGAGAATAAGAGATAGAGAGAGGTTGCAAAAATTAATGTGGTTTCCATTGTTTTGATGTGACGTAGTTTTGCGAGCTTTTGCTGCTACTGCTCAGGTATCTTTAAAAAGTCACTCTCTAGTTTGAATTTTTTTTTTTAGCTTTCAGGTAATTTTAGTCATTTTTTTTCTGAATTTTCGGCTTTAATTAGTTTAGGCTAAGTTTAGATGCATCAATTTTATGCTTAATAATTTTTAGGAAATTATTTGCAAAATTAAAAAAAAGACTGCGTAAGTTTTTTTTAAAAAAAATATTAAATTAATATGGAAAATTGATGCACGGAAAATCCAATGAAGTTGAATTCGCAAAATTTAGGCCGAACATTGAAGAAGTTGTAAAAATTTAATACGATAGAGGGGATATAGCTTTGCTCAGCTGGTTTTTGAAAAATTGAGCTGAGAATGTAAAAGAGGAAAGGAAAGATTATAGAATTATAGCTTTGCAAGGGTTGTTGCGTGTATAGATTGGAAATATTATAATTACTGCATTAGTTAGTTGTTTGAATTACTATTAAATCAAGCAACCTTAATTCGCTTTATGTTGTCGGCAATTATAATTTTTGTTTTGGCTACTTTTGTGGTTTGGTGTGGTAAACTTTGACGTGGTTAGTGTTTGAGACCAGTTTGATTGGTTTGTGGCAGAGGGTGGGTATCCGCCTGATCTCTAGTGTGGCAACTAGGTGTTAGAACTTGAAGTTGGTTGCAAGCTTGGCAATGGCTCAAGGTTAATTTAACAACTATTTAATGAAACGGATTATTGTCAGGTTTTCTTTTTTTTTTTTTTTTTGGGTGGGGGGGTTGTGGTGGGTGTTGCTTGCAGTCTGTTATTTTATATCAAAATGAAGAATGTACATTTTTTTCGTCTATCCAAACTGTGGAGTTTGCAATAGGTTAAGAATTGTTCAAACGAAACCAATATCATTCAGTTTATTTGTGACACTCAATTTGCCTCTGTTGTGTTCCTTTAGATCTTCATCTGTCCAGGTGTGGCAACTTGTATACACATTGTATTCTTGAACAAGACAACAGTTGCACAGCTTTACTTTATCCATTTCTTCGCTTTTTTCAGCCATTTATTCTTTTCAATTTCTAATCACCTGTTAATAATAGAACCAGATTAAATAAATCTAGGTCATGACAGCATCACCCAATTTTTGCTTTGTCAAGATATGCTCTTCAGTGTACTCTTGTCTCTCCAACAAACATCTTACTGAATTTCAACAGTAATTCTTGGTGTATAATTATCTACGTGTTTGTTGTTGCTGCTTTTCCTTTTTCCTTGTAATTTTTCTACTAAATACTCCATTATCGGGTTTGGTTTGCTGATGGTTTTTATAATATATCTCACAGATGTGTAATGCCTGATTACTGTTGAGAATTGTTGATAAGAAGCGATATTACGAGGCACATTCACTGCTAAGAAATTTTCATATTAAGACAAATTGAAGTATGCTCTCTTGCCAACATCTACTGTTGATGGAGCATGATTAACACTTTTGGCTTTTGGATGTGAATTGTGAAGCTCTTGCCAGACAATAGTAAGAATGTATTTTTTTCTCCTATTTTCTAGACAAATATCTGCTTTATCTTGTTAAACAACTGGGTCTCGCTTATGGAGAATGATCTTATGTTCTCTTATAATGTGAATTTGTTACAATGGTCTTTCCTTCTGCAGAGCAGTATTTTTGCTATTGATGCATTAGATGGTGTAACGGCTACCCTCTTATTCAGTTTCAAGTTTGTTGGCCGATGGCCATAAATTCTGGAGAAAGGTTTTTTGGGGGGTAGGGAAGATGTTGGGATGTTTTAATGGATGTGGAAAAAATTGCCATGCACTAATTTCTCTACTATGAATTTTTCTTCTTCAATTTTATTTTCACCTATAATCCTTTCCCCTTGTTCTGTGTATCCTCTTGATTTTCATGTATAATAAATTATATAAAAGAGATAATACACATTGATATTGTCTCATATAACAATTAATATTGTTGTGTAAATTTCTAGTGAAGATTCTTCACTTATGCTTAGAAAGTAATTTGTACTATCCATACCTCCTTCTATTTATTGGTTCCTACCATATTGGCTGTCGGGAAATCCAAAGCTTGGAGTGTTATTGTTTGACAATCGTTGCTAATGCATTTCAGACTATTGCCTCCTTGCTTGGTTGCTAATCTGTGCTACCGTGTAGAGGTCCAGCTTCAACAATGCCTTCTCTTCAACTGTTGCAGTTAACTGAGCATGGTCGAAGTCTTCTGGCCTCAAGGAGGTAACGATGTATTTTATTGGTGATAATCAATTTAAATACTGATGTTGACACATTTAATTAAGTCAATTTATTTGCTGTATACATGATAAGAGTTGGTGCTTCTTTCTGTTTTGGTTTTGATAATGATATCACCGATATATTAGATGTCTGCTACAGCAAGTATTAGCTTGTGTCTCTCCTTTCTCCTAATTCTTTCCTCATGTCTACTTCTTGATGAATGTGAGTAACATAAAGAAAAATGTCTCTTAAGAGCTTGTATTTGTTTGGGGTTGCTGATGAGTGGTTTATACTGAAGGTGAATGATACTATGAGTGGTTTATGTGAGTAACATAAAGAAAGGCTTAATCCTTTACACATATTTAAAGCTTTAAAAAATGTTTGAAGAATAATGCAATACATGGTCTTTTTGTAGGGGTCTTCTTGCATTGTAAATTTGGTTTGTGAAAGAGCCTTGCTTATTTTCAACTCTCTGTCTGTTGGCATTTGGTACAATTTTGGGAGCAACTATTTTATCAAGACATCTGTTTTTAGCAATTTAAAAAATCTGAAATTTGTTCATTTGATTATTATAAAACGTTCTCAAAATTTCAGAGGACAATGACATGAAAAAGAAATTCATAACACTATTATTTTTTTCCAAGACAAGCAAAGAGGGGGATTGAGACACTCAATTGTTCTAGGGAGTGATTGTATTTGTATAGGATCTGGTCTTGAGTTGTGCCTTTGGGATTAGGTTTACAACTAACCCTTGGGGCTTCACCCCCCATGGCTATGTCTCCCTCTAAGAGGAGGAGATTTCCTGTAAGCCTGGGATCTAAAGAGAAAATTCAATCATAATTATCCTGGAAAGTTTTCAAATAGGTTAACTACTTGGAATGAAGGTATTTTTCAGAGTTACCTAGAAAAAGACAAGTGGGGAATGTTTGGTTTGAGTAGTGTAGGAAACCCCCCTATTAGTTGGGAATGTTCTGTTGTGAAAATGATGTTGGAAAAAAAATACTATCTTGTAACGGGGCATTTGTGATTTAAGCCAGGTCCAGTTATGTCTTCCTAAAATTGTATTAATTGATGGTAGAAAGATTAGACTTTTCCCAAAGGGCTTAGATGCTTGAATTTAACTTTAATTAACCATCTTTCTTCTGAAGCTTTAGTCTTTGTTCAATATTATTGCAGTTTTTTATCTGTATGTTACCATAGTATCAAGGTCATTTATATTATGTGGCATGATATTATTCCCCACCCTACCCATCCAGTGGGGCTCTGTTGGATGTCCAGCAATGATCCTCTTCTGATGTGAAATGCTGAAGTGGCATAGCCTTCGTCTCAACTTCTTCCCCAGTGACTGTCTAGTATTTTACCTTTTTTTTTTTTTGGTTTCACAGGAAAGCGCTATTGCTTGCTTCTGGTATTGTGGTTGCTGGTGGTGCTGCTGCTTATGTGCAATCACGGTTTAGGAGTAAAAAGCCCAATTCATATGGTCATTACAATGGGGTCCGAGAGAATAGAGAAAATTCTGATGAGGTTGTTAAAAACAATAATAATGTAACGGGAACTACACAAAAGAAAAGTGGATTGAAGTCCCTTCAGGTTCTAGCAGCAATTCTTCTATCTGAGATGGGCCAAATAGGTGCAAGAGATCTTTTGGCTTTGGTGGGCATAGCGGTATGCCTTTTTGTGTACTTCCAACTTACCGTTGTATAATATGTTGCTTGCTTTCTAAGTTTTGCTATCCTTTATATTTTATTTGTTTCATAGCAACCTTCTTCATTGCAATCACAAACATTGTTAAGAAAATGGACCAGATAACAAAGTCAAAGACAGTCCGAATTTTTACCCTCCTAAAACGTGGGTTATTTAGAATTTTTGTGCTGAATCTTTGGTGAGATGCCACTTGATCTGGTGGTAAGTGGCAAATAGTAAAAGGCCTTGGTTCAAATCCATCTTTATGCTAGACAATGACAATTTGTTATCTCAGTACAACACCCAGACACCACCCCTCATTCCCCTTGACTGGGTATTGTAATAATTCTCTGGATACATTGATCCGGAAGGAAAAATACTAGAAATTAAAGAAGTTACCAAACGTGTAGTTGCTTTTTTTTTTTTGTAAAGTTTAGCTAGTGTATTTGGTCATATGAGTAACATAACAAGGCAGTGGTTAGGCAAGGCACTTTATCTATCTGATTTTATCATACACGCATCTATGCAGACAGATATCAACACATATTTGATTTTAGCTTGCACTTTTCGTGATTGCATCAGATATAGCAAATGGGAAAAATAAACCTGTGAAAAAGGTGAATGGAAATTTGAATTCCTTCCTGATGGATGTAACATAGGAGTTTTAGTAGCTTGAGCATTGGGGGTTTTGTGTTCTTTTAAGGTAAAGCATCTACTTTATATCTTTTTGCAGGTGCTGAGAACTGCTTTGAGCAATAGATTAGCAAAAGTGCAGGGATTTCTATTCCGTGCTGCCTTTCTTCGGCGTGTGCCATCATTTTTCCGGCTAATATCCGAAAACATTTTGTTGTGCTTTCTTCTGTCAACCATTTATTCTACTTCAAAGTACATAACTGGTACCCTAAGTCTGAGGTTCAGAAAAATACTGACAAAACTCATCCATGCACATTACTTTGAGGTAGTCTTCTTCCTTCAATGTTGGAGTAATCTATCTATAACTGATTTTTTGAATTTCTTTTCCTAAGCTATGTTCATTTTTTAATCTGGTTAGATCAGGTGTGCTTCCTATCATAATTCATGAATACTTTTTTGTTCACTTTTTCCTGCATGAGTGAAGTATCTTATCTTCTTTGCACATCTTCATCTGTGAGGGGGAATACATGTTTGTTTTATATTCTTTATATCTAAGATTTTTTTTGTCCCTCTTTTCTTTTAAATGTGTGTGATATTTTTAACCAAAACATTGTGGGACTAAATTGCTCCTAGACTTAAGACATGTTAAGTTCAGAATTATTTAAAATTTTGTTACCGGAAAAGATCTACTCAGTTGTTGTAACATAGCAAACTTCTGAAGGGGTAATAGCACCTAGTAAGCACATTTTCTTATCAGTGGTGAAATTTCTGGAGGACCCATCTAATATACAAATTGCAAATTCAATCTCTGTCTCTGGGAATGGTGTTTGCTTTACTTTATTTGTTCTCTCATGTAGGAGAAAGCACTCCAAATTGGGAAGTTATCTCTTGATTTGGATGCATTATAAGGATTTTTCTTGTTATTACTATGTTTTCTCTATCGTTTATCAATAAAATATTTGATTTCAGAATATGGCATATTACAAAATATCACATGTTGATGGACGGATTAGGAATCCTGAACAACGGATTGCAAGTGATGTGCCAAGATTCTGTTCAGAGTTGAGTGAGCTTGTACAGGATGATTTGACAGCAGTTACTGATGGTCTGCTTTATACTTGGCGTCTTTGTTCTTATGCTAGCCCAAAATACATTTTCTGGATATTGGTAAATTATTTGTCCTATTCATTTGTATTTGGAACAGCTAATTCTAGCAACTACTGTGCTAGTGTAGTTATTATCCTAATGTCTGGTTGTCACATTAATATATGAGGTTGCTTTGCAGGCCTATGTTTTGGGAGCAGGAGCTGCAATAAGAAACTTCTCTCCTGCTTTTGGGAAACTAATGTCCAAAGAACAACAGTTGGAAGGAGAATATAGACAGCTTCATTCAAGGTTAAGGACCCATGCAGAAAGTATAGCATTTTACGGTGGAGAAAGTAGAGAAGAATCTCATATTCAGCAGAAGTTCAAGACTCTTGTAAGGCACATGAGAGTCGTACTTCATGATCATTGGTGGTTTGGCATGATTCAAGACTTCTTATTGAAGTATCTTGGTGCTACTGTTGCTGTTGTTATGATTATCGAGCCTTTCTTTGCTGGCCATCTTAGACCTGACACTTCAACATTGGGACGGGCAGAGATGTTAAGCAATTTAAGATATCACACCAGTGTTGTAATTTCACTATTTCAGGCCCTGGGGACTCTTTCTATAAGTTCAAGGCGGTTAAATCGTCTCAGGTATATCTTTGTTGACTTCTGGTTTTTGAGAGGTGTTTATAATTTCTGGAAGAAAAGCAACAAATCAGGAATATTACGCATTTTCTAAGCAACCTCTGAAATCTTACCCTTTGCATTTTTAATATTCATGATGGATATGCTGCACACTCAGTAGTAGACTAATTGTTGTTGATCGTAACAAGAATGAACGTGAGTGAGACAGCTTTCTGGTTCAGCTAATATTAAGTTTTATTCTTATATATTTCTTTTAGTTCTGCTAATATTCAGATATATATTTTTTATTCAGCTAATATTTCTGGTTCAGCTAATATGTTTCTTTTAATATATTCCAGTGGTTATGCTGACCGCATTCATGAGTTGATGCTTATATCAAGAGAGCTAAGTGCTGATGATAAAAAATCGTCCCTGCAAAGTGCTGGAAGTAGGAATTACTTCAGTGAAGCTAATTCTGTTGAGTTTTCTGGTGTCAAGGTATTGAGATGATGTTGGACCATATATAATTCTTAATATGCCTTAGTCATAATTTTTGTTCTAATTGTAGAAATTCTATTTAGGTTGTCACTCCAACTGGGAATGTTTTGGTGAAGGATCTCTCTCTGAGGGTTGAATCAGGATCTAATCTTTTGATTACAGGTAGTTTTTCCGCTTAAATTATTTTGATTTACATTTACCTTTAATATGCCTTATGTTGCTATCTCCTAGTCTTTTACACATGCTTTTCTTTATTAAACTTCTATTATAGTTGAGGAAGTGTATGGGCTTTTATTGGAAACTAGAGTCACCTTAAACAAGTTATTGTAGAATTGTTATATAGCAATCGAAAAGCAAGTTTTGGCTGTTTGAAGTGGTGCTTTGTTCTTGATATGATATATTTACCACATAGGGGCTTATTTTAAATGTCAAACCTGGTAACAGTTATATTTAAGAACAATGTTTTACTTTGTAGCACATACTTTGGTATGATGACATTTATAAAGATTTAGCTTTTGACAAATATTGTCCTTGCTTCTGTGTTCTTTCAGTGAATAGTAAAAGTCTATATAGATATATCAATTTATTTGTTATGTGCTGACATTCATAAATTGGTTGTTCTTGTCTTATAAATACATATATATGTATTTCTGTATGTAAGTATGGATGTATATTTGTTGATTTGTATGATGATATTCTTTATGTTCAAGTTTCCAAATCTAATCTGTTCTTTTGGCTTTTAGAAATTATTGATGAGAACTTTGAAAAGGCAATACTTAATCCTGTTTGTGTAGGTTTTAAAGCCATGTTGTGATCTTTAGGCCAGTTTAAATCTTTGTTTTTTCTTTGCTGAAGGTCCAAATGGCAGTGGAAAGAGTTCCCTTTTCCGGGTTTTAGGTGGTCTTTGGCCACTGGTATCAGGCCATATTGTGAAACCTGGGGTTGGTTCTGATCTTAATAAGGAAATTTTCTATGTGCCACAAAGACCATATACAGCTGTTGGAACCCTTCGCGACCAGTTAATTTATCCTCTTACGGCATATCAGGAAGTTGAACCTCTTACGCATAGTGGAATGGTGGAGCTATTGAAAAATGTATTGAGTTTCATCTCATATTCTTTTTCTTGTTTTCACTTTCTGAAAATTGTATTGATGCTTTGTATTTCTTTTGGGTTTTATAGCCAACCTTCAAACTAATTATTAACATTGTTATCCATGCAGGTTGACCTTGAGTACCTATTGGATCGTTACCCACCTGAGAAAGAGGTTAACTGGGGTGATGAACTCTCTCTTGGGGAGCAACAGAGATTGGGGATGGCTAGACTGTTCTACCATAAGCCTAAATTTGCAATTCTTGATGAGTGCACAAGTGCTGTGACAACTGATATGGAGGAGCGGTTTTGTGCTAAAGTTAGAGCTATGGGTACATCATGCATAACTATATCACATCGTCCAGCACTAGTTGCATTTCATGATGTGGTTTTGTCCTTGGATGGGGAAGGAGGATGGAAAGTTCATTACAAAAGGTACCAAGCATAAATTTTTGGGGATTATAGTTTTTGTTTTTTGTTTGGTGTGTGTTAATGAAACTTCTATAAAATCTCCAGGGAGGATTCTTCAGTACAAAGTGAAGATGGGACTGATTTGACTGAACCTTCTGAAACAGACCGCCAAACTGATGCCATTACAGTTCAACGTGCATTCACTGCAGCTAAAAAGGTCTTAAGAACCTTCTGAATTTTTGGTTTTCTTGTGTGTTTGTTTCGTTCAACTGGATCTGTTTTATCTTACTGCAAAATTTTGGGTGAATTTGTCTAGGATTCTGGATTCTCAAGTCCAAAGGCACAATCATATGTGTCAGAGGTGATAGCAGCATCTCCCTTTGTGAATCATGATGTTAAATTGCCTGTTGTTCCACAACTTCAGAGGGTTCCAAGAGTGCTGCCTTTGAGAGTAGCTGCCATGTTTAAAGTACTGGTAAGTTTTGGAAGAGCCTTTTTTGGTCACATAAATTAACGTTGTGGATTAAAGGATGATTTGCCCATAATGGTGCCCAAAGTTGGTATCAATATGAGCTTGTGAAGTTCTAAGTCTTGATTGGACTTGAATGATGAGTTTCCCCAAAATATAGCTTCTCTTGTTTGCTAGGTCATAAGTAGGAGACTTATGTAGTTGTTATGACTTTGCTCCCGCCTCCTTATATTGAGTTCTAGGTTATTTCTAAATTGAGTTTTCATTGGTGTTTCAGATACCTAGAAATAATTCTATAGCAATAGTAGATTCATTTAAATTGCCTTTTAGCATAGAGTTTGAGTCCTACAAAATAATTGCTCAAAGTAATGCCATTATGGATTGGTAATGATGGACTCAGCCTCCTGTCACTTAATGTTCTTAAATATATGTCTATAACTGTGGCATAGCTGATACAAGTAGGTTAAATACTGTTGTATAAGATTTGTTGAGCATATGGAGCATTAATTTTGTGATATTTACTTATCTGCAATATTTGAATTCACGTAAACCAGGTGCAAGGCATCCTTAGTATTAGTTAGCACATGGTGTTCTAATCCCCTACCACAATTTTTATTTCTTTTGTCTACAACCTTCAGTTCTTGTGTTTCAGGTACCTACCATATTAGACAAACAAGGAGCTCAACTACTTACAGTTGCGTTTCTTGTTGTCTCGAGAACATGGATATCAGATCGGATTGCATCGTTGAATGGTATTCTAACTATGTTCTTTACGTTATATCTATTTTGAAATCTGAGGGATTGTTTATTGTTATCTATATGCATCAATTCTCAGGAACGACTGTGAAGTATGTGTTGAAGCAGGACAAGGCAGCCTTTATCCGATTAATTGGTATAAGTGTTCTTCAAAGTGCTGCATCTTCTTTCATTGCTCCTTCCTTGAGGTAATTTTTTCTTTTCAGCATGTATTTTCCTCTATATGAAATACTAAATAAAAGGAGGGAGATGTGAATAGACAAAGATATATCTGTTAGTTTTTGACAGTTTTGTGATTTGTGCAGTTTGTAAATCCTTGATTTAGCATTATTTATACGTTTCTATCATATGTCATTTAAATTATTATTTCATTCCCCTACACCCAATAAGTGAAAGTAACATGTGGTATAAATATTTAATTTGAATCTGGATGGTCCAAAATTTTTGTTGCCAAAGGCAGCATGCAGAAAATTCAAGTAGACCAGATACTTGTAAAGGTTAGACAACTTATAGTAGACTGCAAGAGTCTTTAAGGGATTTTTTTTTAAAGAAAAAATTTATTTAGTTCTTTTTCAGTTCTACTTTTTTTTATTTACGATATTGGGCATTTCTTATATAGCAGGAGTTTTGCCTAGATCTATTCCTTCCATGTTATTACAAATTCTTCAAAACTTATGCTGTTATGCATATGTATAGATTTTCCTCCCCCCTTTCATTCTTTTCTGCTTGCATTCCAGACCTTTAATTTTTCTTATTGTTTGGAATTTATTAAGTGAAACCTTAATTTCTATATCTTTTGAACTCCAATTAAGTCTTTTCATTTTGTGTTTCAGTATGTTTGTTGTGCTGTATGTGCAGATTGGGTAGCCAATTTTCATGCAGAACACTGTATGTCTAACTTGTTGGTTTGTTTTTGCCTGTAATCTGTGACTGTTAAATAATATATACATTTGTGATACTTCTGATAAACTATGTCATGGTTATCCTATGCATGGCTCATGTCCGTTCTTATTTTTCCATTACTTCAAGTCATGCTGGTAAACTTCTGAGTGGAGCTCTGGCTCGAACGAAGAGAATGAATGTCAGTCATGCATTTACTATTATATTCATAACCTCCAGTAATATTTCTACTAAGAGTATTTTTTTAGTGCTTTATAAGACTATGGTTATACTTGATTCTCGGTGGTATGAAATTTATGACAGAAGTTTTATACTCATCCCGAGCTTTAGTTGCATATCTAGTTTCATGCCTTCTCGGTGAAAAATATCTGTTTAAAGAACCTATTTCTTGGTTTACAGGCACTTGACAGCTAGGCTGGCCCTGGGATGGAGGATTAGATTGACTCAACATTTGTTAAAGAACTACTTAAGAAATAATGCTTTTTACCAGGTGATTGGTTCCGCTCAGAAACATGTGCTGCCTGGGTATTTGGCAGGCATTGCACAGTGTTAATAATTTTCACCACTATTACCTAGAACTTAGCAATGGTAAATTCACACCAAATGCATCTCCTTGTAGGTCTTTCACATGTCAAGCAAAAATATTGATGCAGATCAAAGAATAACTCATGATCTTGAAAAGTTAACCACTGATTTATCAGGACTGGTTACTGGAATGGTAAAGCCATCTGTTGATATTTTGTGGTGAGTACATTATGTAAATTTTGTTATTATTTATTATGGTATTGGTTTCTGTGTAATCTTGATTCTAGGCTTTGAAAGTATATGTTCCTTTCCTCCCTCCCTTATCTATCTTCTAAGAAAAGTTCTTAATAATGCTGCAATTTATAAGGTTCACCTGGAGAATGAAGCTGTTAACTGGAAGGAGGGGCGTTGCCATTTTGTATGCATATATGTTGCTTGGTCTGGGTTTTCTAAGGACTGTTACTCCTGATTTTGGTGATTTGACAAGTCGAGAACAACAACTTGAGGGAACCTTTAGGTAATTCCATCTTGATTTAGAATCTATGCTCTACTAATACTAAGCATGCTAGCTGTACTTGCACACGGAAATTCTTGCTTGAATATATATGCCAAAAAAACAGATATAAACTGGTGTTGTAAATTCAATTGATCTGGTAGTTTGAACAGTGAAGCTCAGGAACTTAGCTGGGTAGTAACAAGTAAAAACTAGAAGAATCCATTAAACCCAGTGGTTTTGGAAACTGTCTGATGCTAGAAATATTTATTTTTACCCATTTTTCATAGCTATTACTGCCATACAATCAAGTGTTAGAGCATATAACGATACATAATGGTGGCTCTCACTGAAAAAGAGGAGGGGAAAAAAGAAGAGAAAAAGAAATGGTTTTGAAAAGATTAAGTTTTGACAGAAAAGAAAAGAAAAAAAAAAAACTCTTTTCTCCTGTCTCGTATAGATTTGGCTTCTTTCATGTTAATACACTTCAACTTTCCTTCATTATGCACTTCGTCGCCAGTAGCATTCCCTCTAGGTTTGTGGTTTACAAGGCAAAGCCTTCCCTTACCCTATCGTTGAACACCCTTGTGTGTTTTGTTTGTCTGTTTTGATTTTTTCGTCCGTGTATAATAACAGCTAATGAATAATTTAAACAGATAAATGAAAAGAATTTTTGGGGAGACTCATTAGCCAGTATAGCATATGTGATGGTTTGGCTCTTTATTTCCCACCAATCCAGACGTGTATCCCCCTTCCTCTGTCCTTTATCCCTCTCAGGCATCTATGTTTGTTAACTGAATAGCTGAGTCAATGTGTGGCACTCTTGTTTGTCTTGTGGGCCTATGCGTGGGCTTATATAACATGTTTGTGCATGCGTTTTGCATGTGTGTGATTTTTATTATATCTGGATGTTGCTGCACATATCATTATAATAACTTACACTATATATTAATTAGGTTCATGCACGAAAGACTGCGAACTCATGCTGAATCTATTGCTTTCTTTGGCGGTGGCGCTCGAGAAAAAGCTGTAAGCTACACTGAATTTATTGTTGTTTTTGATGCATTTGAATGTCAACTGTTGTTTCCATCATTGTTGATGCTGATGTAAAAATTTCCTTGTGGAAAAGTAGACTGATAACACTAGGAGTA
Source organism: Theobroma umbraticum (assembly GCF_002168275.2). NCBI lineage: Eukaryota > Viridiplantae > Streptophyta > Magnoliopsida > Malvales > Malvaceae > Theobroma > Theobroma umbraticum. Next base: position 4,629,789 of record NW_018397255.1, on the reverse strand, counting down.
TATTTGATATTTCTATGGGTTAGCAACTGGAAGTCGAATGCATTGTAATGTTTGCATCGGACAACTATAGTTTACACTTTACATGCCTGGGCTGAAACCCAACAAAATAAGCTTTTCTTGTAATGTCCTACAATTGCTGGATCATATGGGCTTGGGTTTTGCATCAAGATTATTAGCCAAAAAAAAAAAAAATTTTTCCAGCAAGAATTGTTTAGTCATCCTGGATGATACTGTTTGATTGTCGCCCACGCTCTCTTGTTCTATCATGTAAAGAAATGTTTTTCAGCTGAAAAGGCAGCACTATGTTTTGCTCCTTGTCTAGAGAGGACATGGCCCAATAATTTGTTTTAAGAACGAAATCTATCTTTACCAATTTTTGCGGGGATCATGGTATACAGTATTGTTATTTTTTTCCCTTTTTGTATGGTTTACTATAGGCTTCTTTTTCCCCATTATTTCATGCCCTGTCTCTAAATCTATGTGTCCTATATTGAACAGATGGTTGATTCAAGATTCAGGGAGCTTCTTGATCACTCTTTGTTACTTTTGAAGAAGAAATGGCTGTTTGGTATACTTGATGATTTTGTCACGAAACAGCTTCCACATAATGTTACTTGGGGTTTGAGCTTATTATATGCCTTGGAACACAAGGGTGACCGAGCCTTAATTTCTACTCAAGGTGAGATATCTAACTGGCTTTTGTAGTACTTTCTAGTTTCTCCCTCCTTTCTCTGAAAGTACCTGGATATCTTTTAGGTGAGCTTGCCCACGCACTGCGGTTCCTGGCATCTGTTGTGTCTCAAAGCTTTTTAGCATTTGGTGACATCCTGGAATTGCATAGAAAGTTCCTGGAGCTATCTGGAAGCATCAACCGAATATTCGAGCTTGAAGAGCTTCTTGATGCTGCTCAGTCTGGTATATCTTTTTAACTGTCTCCCAATGATTGTGTAGCCTTGCATTTTATTTTGTATATTTTCATATATTTTGCTGAAACAATTGCATCAAAAGATTAATCACACTGTCACAGTTGCTAGGATTTCTTTTGAGAGCTTTCTTTTTTAATCTGCTTCTTCTGAGTGTGAAATAGCTTTAGATAATATTAATATCACGTGTTTGAAGATTGAGATTTTCTATTAATATCTTCAAGTGCTAATCCATAAATTATAACAATGTAAATGCATAGAAGTTAGGATGCTTGTTTGAGAAGTACCGAATGGCCTAATGAAGTTCTTATCCAACTCAAACTGAAGAAGGTTAGTATAACAGTTAGGCATTTGTGAATGTAATCTGCTTACAATGTGACATTGCATACATTCCTCATGTTAGTATGTTTCAATCGGAACCTGGAGTACATCATGTTGGGCCTTGCCAAAATATGGGATTTGAATGTAGGTTGTGTTTCAATTTTATGAAATTCTGCTCATGATATCTATCACGTAAGTTTTTCTACTGATGTGCTGAAGTGAAGCTGATTTGTTTTGGACATTAGAAATATTTTTGTTGATCAGACACTGCTGCATCTCTATTTGATTAGGGGCAAATTCTTTCTTCCTCATCTTCCTTTGCTTTTTTATTTTCTTATTTTAAGACTGACTTTGTTGTCTAAAAATTGCACATTTAATCTAACAAGATTGTCATCTAACCAGGGGATTTGAGCACTGATAACTTGGCACAGTCTCGGATGACTGGTCTCTATTCTGAGGATGTTATTTCTTTTGCTGAGGTGGATATAATTACTCCAGCACAGAAGCTGTTGGCTAGGCGGTTGACATGTGATGTAGTGCCAGGAAAAAGCCTGCTTGTTACTGGTTAGTATAGGAATTTTTATCATTCGCCTTGATAGAAGATTTACATCTGACATGCCTTTAATTTCTTAAGGACCAAATGGGAGTGGTAAAAGCTCTGTTTTTAGAGTACTTCGACGTCTCTGGCCCATTGTGAGTGGAAGACTTTATAAACCGTCCCACCATTTTAATGAAGAGGCTTTATCGGGTGGTGGCATCTTCTATGTTCCTCAGCGACCATATACATGCTTGGGAACTTTAAGGGACCAAATCATATATCCTCTCTCTTGTGAGGAAGCAGAGCTGAGGGAATTAAAGTTGTACGGAAAAGGTAACCCCACTTGCATAAGTTGGATTGCTTTCCTTATCTTTAAAATTTCTGTTTTCATATCTATTATTTTCACATTGCCATGCTCTCAGACATTTCTGATGGATGAGTTAATTTGATTATTCTTTTAGACTCGAGTTATATGGTACCAAAAGTGGTGCCATGTAGATGCGTAGTGGTCTATTAAAGACTAGTTATAACAACAAACCGAGTGTTTTCCCTGTAGAGTTGACTATAAGGATCATATTGTGCCATTGTGTTCTGTTCAGGACATATCCTCAGTTAAGTTCAGTTCGTTTTTATAATTCTCATCCATGGCCACTTTGGTCTTCATCTCCCTGAAAAAAGTTTGGTTGAGTGTTCATGTTCCAAAAAAATAAAATCATCTGGAATTTGGGCAATTGATATTTGCTTTTTTCTCTTCAGATGAGTTATAAAGGGACATTGACTATTATTAAGTTTTCTAGGGGCGTCAGATGAGAATGATATCTAATCTCTCTTATTATCATTAAGATGATGACAGTTTAAAGAGCATGGTAGAATGACAGATCATGTCATGTGTATATTGGTGTCAAAGTTATTGGCTTATTTTGTTCAATGAGTTTTCTGGAAAATATATATATTGAGTTTATTTATGCTTTTGGGAATTGTGAACATGCAAAATTGCAGGTAAAAAATCAGCAGATACCACAAAGATTCTGGATGGACGTTTGAAAACTATTCTTGAAAATGTTCGATTGAATTATCTTTTGGAAAGAGAGGAAGGTGGTTGGGATGCTAATCTCAACTGGGAAGACATCCTCTCACTTGGAGAACAGCAGAGATTAGGCATGGTGAGTAAAGTTAACTTGTTGCACCTTCAAGGCGTTTTGGACAACATTTTACTCTGCATACAGGACAGGTTTCTTTTGTTTGACATCAAACTTTCTGTTTTACCAGGCACGATTATTCTTCCACAAGCCTAAATTTGGTATCCTTGATGAGTGCACAAAGTATGTAACTAATCCCTGTGTATTTTGTTTATAACACTAACTAGTTGTCTAACTTACCTGGGTATTCTTCCCATGGCAGTGCAACGAGTGTGGATGTTGAGGAACAACTCTATAGACTTGCAAAAGATTTGGGTATAACTGTTATTACCTCATCACAGGCAAGTAGTTTCACTGGATAGTGAGTGATAACAAGCATGCAACTGATTATTGTCAAAACATCTTTAATTCAGTGGATAATAAAATATTTGGGATGTTCATCGTCATTATCTGCTGCAGCACTGCCAAATACAGAAATTGCACAAAGTTAGCACCTATTGTAACACTTCAGAATTATGTCACTTCACGCCTGCAGTAATTGTTTTTGCTATTGTATTTTCTCAGCGGCCTGCTCTGATACCATTCCATGCTTTGGAGTTACGACTTGTTGATGGTGAGGGTAAATGGGAGCTTCGTTCGATCAAGCAATGAGTTTGGTGCAAGGGGGAGCTTTCTGTTTGTGCTCTGAACTGTGGTATATACAGGAACTGGGGGCAAACACAAACCTGACATTGCTGTTTGAGGGAATCAGTTTACTTAATTATACACCGTACAAATTCTTTATCGTGCTCAGAACAATGAGTATGCAAAGGAGATGCCAGGTGCCAGTAATACTTTTAAATTTCCCTTTGGAGTTTCAAAGGATAATATTCATTATTTTTTATGTATACCACAGGCTGTGGTATTTGCTCAGTGCATGAGCTGGAGCCAAAAGGAGAAGCAAATTAGATCAGATTATTGCAAATACTGTTAGGTAGGAATTATGAAAATGATAACAGTCCAAGTACATCCATAATCTATAAAATTTTCATGTACAGCCTTTTCCATATTTCCCCTACCCCTATTTTTTACCCTTTTTTTATCGGGTAAAATCCGCAGTCCTGCATGTTGTAAGAATTTGTTCTTGCGGTCATGAATAAAATTGAAGGGAATAGAATTTTACATATTTTATCCTCCTCCTCCTCCTCCTCCTCCTCCTCTCTGTTTTATATCTTTCCTAATCAATCCTGGACCTAGGTTTTAACTAATTGTGCCACTACATTTTATTACCTCTTTGTTATATATATGCATAATCTTTTCGTTTCTTCAATTTAAGACTGTTATTTGCACTAAGCTGAGTTCATCAAATTTATTGTTTCATTATTGGATGTTTCTTTGTTGTTCTGTGTCCAGAATAAAAACAAGAAAGAGAGTAAAAAGGTATAAACATTTGACACCATTTTGGTTCGAAAAAACGGAAAGGGGAAACGTAATTGATGTATGTATTATATGATAAATATTTTACATATTGTTTCTAATAGGATGTGTATAGGAATGAAGTATTATTCACGATACTATAACACGATGAAGATGTTATTGTACATACACTACATATAATATGACAGATGAGTGATTTATTACGTACAATTTACGTTAAGCTGCAAAAATTATTTTTTACAAGTCAAGTAGAGTTGTTTTAAAATATTATATTATTTTCTGTTTTCAAGTTTAGACGAATTAAAAAAAATATTAGTTTAATATTTATTTCTATTTTCAAAATATTAAAAAAATAACTTGGGAATGTTTGTTTTTTGTTATTCAAAGTTGAGCCTGTTGAAATGAAAAGATTGTGGTACCGAAAAAACACAGGAAATGAAAGATTTGACTGTCACCTGCTGCGCATTGCGCTTCAAGTTTATATATTACAATATGCTTAAGCTTGGAGGATAAAACTGTAAACTCTCGTCAACTTTATGACAGTGAGAAAATCTCCACCATTGCAGTGGAGCTTCATTTTTCTGGCCTTATTACATCGACTATTCCTGTTTCTTTAAACGCGTATAACACAGAAGGAACAATCGGTGGGTGGGTGGGTCGGTTTGAGTGACCAATTTCTTGTCTCTGTGTTGGACGTGCAATAGCATTTGATAATTAATTAATTAATTATAAAGAAGATCTAACAAAGATTAATCAGGGCCGCCAGCACCTTGTCATTTAGCAATGTTAGATTGACTGATCGAGTTTCTCAACATGTGGGTTATAATCTTATCAAATGGTTGGATATGGATTCTTGATAAACAAACACAGTTGGCATCATCTCCTCGCCAACGTGTTATCCACAACTTTAAACCTTTTCATTTATTTGTATTATAGAAATAAGCATACACAAATTAAGTAGCAGAGGGCCCTATCTCTTGAGGATCTCCAAGGGATAACTCTCTCTTCCATGAGCTTTTTTCATGTTGTAAACCCATGCTCTTTTTGTCAAGCATTCTCCCACAACAAAGTACCATAAAATTAGGTTTAGATAAAGATTTCGTTTCCACTTGTTCTTTAACTAGTATACTTATATTAATTCGTTCAACTTGGTTTTCTTAGTTTTCCTGCCCAAAAGCTATTGTCATAGAAATGAGCAAGATCAAATCCTGCTCGTATATCCATTTAGATTGTGGTTTTGGAAGGTTCTTGACTAATTTATCAAAAAGAAAATCAAAATGTCAGGTAAACTGTGTGCTGCATGCTACCAAGTGGAGCTGTTGCAACTTTTGCAAGGGTCAGATTAAGATTTTCCAGCCCTTCATGTTTAATAATGGGCTTATTCTAATTTAAATGTAATCCACAGAATCTCATGGGATCGCTTCCTTCATATTTGAATGCCAACTGCTAACATGAAAAAGGGCAGTTATATATAATAATACCATTATACTTTGGTGGCTGATTCACTTTCTTCCACTAAAATGTAGATTGTAGATAAGCTCGTTCAGCAGCTTCCTTGAAAGCAAATGCCACTCTCCTTCCATTATCTTTAGATGCAATGGCCTTTATACATAGTTATATACCTCTTAGTCTCAAAACCCAAAGAATCCTCACCAAGGAAATCATTAGTTAGCAAAGCCAAAGCTTTCTTCAGTCAATCTTCATTGAAGAATTGTTTCTCTCAATGGGTATTTCTCACTACCTTTCCTCTCTTTGTTGTGAGCTGAGAATCTTGCAAGCCAAAAACCTAGAACTAAAGTCACCTGGAAACCTTTTTGTGAGATACTATCTCACTGCAGGAAACAAAAAGCGAATCCAAGTAAACAGCCAGGAGATCTCCTCGAAGTCAGAGTTCATTTGGAATGAGTCCTTCTCTTTGGAATGCTTGGGAACTGAACAGTCTTTGAATGACCTGAAGCAACAAACTGTAGTTTTCGAGCTCCGCTGGAGAAGCACAGTGCCAGTTCTTGGAAGAATAATGGGGAAGTCACAGCTTTTGGGCAGAGCTGAAATGCCATGGAAAGCCGTTTTTGAATCACCAAACATGGAGATTGAGAAATGGGTTACCATGGTTTCAATGAATGATCGTGTTCTTGAAACTCTGAAGCCTCCTTCACTACAGGTATCAATGAAGGTCCAAGGTCCGGCAATTGTAGAAACAGAGGAGAAGAAGAAGAAGAAGAGAAAAGAAGGGTTGAAGAACAATTGGGATGGCTGTGGATGCAAGGACAGTGGTGGCGGGTACTGCAGCTGTGCAGATTATGAATTATTTGCACTGGCAGCAGCTTTCGAGGCACTATAGTCACAAAGGAGTGGCCAAAAGCACTAAAGATATGCTACTTCTGTTGTATTTGTCGTTAAACTGTAGATATATGAGAGTAAAGGGACACTCTAGTCATCTATTTAGAAGAAGGTATTAGGGCAATTTCTTGAACGTAGTTCTTTGTCATGAGGAGAACTTTATTGTGAAATTATTGCTCTGTGTTTTTTTTTTTATTCTTATAATACCAGAGGGAACATTTTGGTTGGTATCAAATATTTCCATTAAAATCCAATGTCAACCTTACCAGCTTTAGTAAGTCCAAGTAACATTTCTCGTTTAAGTTCTAACTCCATATAATAACACAGATAAAAAATCAGATGCTGTACTTTAGATTATACAGCATACATTAAGACTTTAACATAGAATAATAAACAGTATTTTACCCGAAAATGTGAACTTTCATGGCATATATAGCTATCCTTAATTAGTACAATTATATATGCAAATGCAAGTCTTGTTTCTTCTTTTTTGTATTATTTTCTTAAAAGGCATTACTTCACTAATTCTCACAAACCATACTTACATATAAATATCCAAACTGCATACTCCAACCACCTCTCCTATTAATTAATGGGACCAAGAACATAGGCCAGTGTAGTTGAGATGTTTTGGTGTATTTCTAGATGAATTACGTTTCACCAACTTTTTGGGCTTCTTTTCACCTTCTTAATTAAGGGTATGCATGCCTTTCATGAGCTATAAATTATGGAGTTTGCATTAAATAGGCGAAAAGTCACAAGGCCAGACTGCAACTCTTTTAATTGGTGTAGCTTATGATTTTCAATCTCCCAGCAGTATCAGAAGGCTTAAATTTGGTTATTATAGGATAAACTATTAAATAAATTCTCAAATTATTTTATTTTTTAAAAAAAAAACCTCCTATCTATTAATATAAATTAAAATATTAAATAAATTCTTAATAAGATTTAAATTTGCTTATTATAATCAACATAAATTAGAGGTGAAGGGAGGGAGACTAGTAGGGATCCTGTCTCTCAAAAGCTGCAAGATTTTATAATTTTTTTTGTTTTTTAAATTTTATAATTTTACTGCTACAAATATTGAAGACATAATTTTCGTTATTTTAAACATAAAATCCTGATTTTGTCACTGACATTAATATCTTTTAAAAATGTAAATTGATTATGAGTTTAATCACTATTAAAATAACGTGATAAGCATATACAAGGTTTTGAAAAAAAAAAACATATTTAAGGTACAAATTATAAGAGGATTTATTTAGATACAATAACACATTAGATTTTTTTAAAAAGAGAATCAAAAAATTTAGAGATTTATTTAGTATTTTAACTTTATTTTTGTTCTTTTGTTTCTAAAAAAAATAAATTGGATTTTGCAAGATATATATAACCAATCCAACAATCCTCTTATTAAAAAAAAAAACTTCTTCCAAAAAAAGGAAAAAACAGGAAAGGAGTTGAAAAGCCAAATATTGCATGGGCAACCATCCACTTAACAAAGTAATTAAAACACCCACCAATGAGGTTATACACTTGATTTAATAAGCTATTTAATTAATTTGCTATATTTATAGAATCTTATTTCTTGTGTATCACTTGAGGATATATCTTGTTTATCCAGCCAATTGGGGGTTAGTTTTTCTAAAATGTAAAGCGATGGAAAGCAGCAATCATTAGCATATATATATCGTAATTGATTGTCTATCATATACTTATTAATCTTGCTCAATCCCCTTTTACAACTTAATCAAACTTAATTTGACTCACTCAAAATCCCAACAAGTTAAGACTTTTAAGTATTGAATACTGTTAGAAAGTTGACAAGACCCTTGCTTTTTTTTGGTAAATTAATAAGGACTCTGCTTCTATTTATTGTTTAGACAAAACAAGGACAGTGCTAGGTTTTTCAACCCTTTGTGATTCAGATTTCCTTTTCACCATAACCAACTTTTTAATTCTAGTGGACACAATTTATCTTGCCAAATCAAAATAGGCCTCCCACCCCATTCCTATTTAATTTGACTCTATGAGATCGTTTGGTACCAAAAAAAAAAAGAGAATATATTCTATTTATTTAAATTATATTATAATATTTATTTTATAATAAATCAATAAAATATAAAATTATAATGTAATTATATTACAACTAATGACTATAAATGTGATTGTAGTTCAAATTAATGTAATTAAATTGTATTGCATTCTGTAATATTTTTAAAAATATTTTTACTCTTTAATTTTATTATTTGATTAAAAAAATTTTAATGTTATAATTTTTTTTATAGATTTCAAGAGATATCTTTTAAAAGAAAAAAATTAAAATAAAATATATAATACGAGAAATTATATTAAAAAATAAAAATAAAATATATGATATTAAAAATATATTGAAGAGATGATATTATAAAGAAATTAATGATAAAAAATATAAACATATTAAACTAACATTTTAATAAAAAATTATAATTTTAAAAATTATCATTACATTTTTAGTAAAATATTTATAAATCAAACGTTGTAATATTATTTTTCTTATACTTACATTGCTTGCAATCACATCATAATATCGTAAAGTATCAAATATCATCTTTATATATTTTAAACATTACAATATTGATCTTTCCAAATTTCAACACTTTCGATTTGATCTTATGAAATGGAAAAAATATAAATAAAAATAAAACTGGTTTAATTTGACTTGCAGCAGTGCTTACCTAATTTTGATCCATTTCCAAAATTTTGACTTAGCTAGGTTTCAGCATTATTGCATGCATCTGTCTTAGCTTTTTAATTTTTTTTTGGGGGTAACAACTAATAAAGTATATATGAAGTGACATTAATACCTAAATTAATGTTATTCAAAATAAAAGATTTATGCTTCTGAAGCACACCAAGTTATTGGCCTACTTACTTTCCGCTATCATGTTATGTTTGTTTGATAGTTTAGCCTTAATTTTTCTTTGAATCAAATTAAAATTTATTCTAAATCTTTTTGGAATTTTAATTGGTTCTCACAGATTCAATAAATATTTCATTAATTTTGGGACTAAATGCAACTGTGATGTTTTACCCTTTCATTACTTTTTCTTAATTTTGGTCATGAGGAGTTTTTTCCTTTTTCTCTCATTTATTTAAAAAGTACTAAAAAATATCAAGTCAATAATTTCTCCTTGCGTGGGACCTTTGACACGTGTTAGTTTCGAACAGCGAGTCTTCAGGTTCGCCAAAACCTCTAAATTTAAAATAAAGGAAAAAAAGGAGTAAAGTTTGGTAATTGGTTGACAGTATTTGATATTTTATATATATATATATATATATCCTTTAATAAAATTCAAATATTTTTTCTTATCTTTGCAAACAAAAGAAGGAAAAAAATCTGCAAAGACTGAAACGACGCTCTTTACTTCAGCTCAGAGCACACCAAAAATGGAGAGAAGCACGCCGGTCCGAAAGCCTCACACCTCAACTGCCGATCTGCTGACTTGGACTGAGGCTGCACCATCTGCCTCTTCCAACGCCTCCTCCGCCCAGCGTTCCTCCGGTCGCTCCAACCAGGTGCAATGGTCTATAACTATTATTAGTGTTATATAAACACATTTATGTAAATGCATGCGTTTATCTTCTATTTATATTTTCTTCATCTGACGAATGAAAGCATTGAATAACAGCCGTCGGATGGAATCAGCAAAGTGGTGTTTGGAGGTCAGGTTACTGATGACGAAGCTCAATCTCTCTTGAAAAAGTAAGATCCCTTTCTATTTTCAGCTTACATTCCTTTTAAAAGAAAAAAGGAAATTCATCTTTGGCTGTAAATGTTGTTTCTTTTCAAGATAAGCTTGTACTGAGTTTTCTTTTCTGGAGTTTGAAATTTGAGTTTTATTTTTTTATTATAAAAATAAAATCTTGAATTTTGTCCTTTTCTTTATAGCTTTAAAATGTAGAACCAGATCTACCGTTACTTTTTTATTTTTTGGGGGTTTTGTTTTTGATCTGTATCAAGCTATTAATTTCTACTATTGTATTACCTGAGAAAATTTGGATAATATAATTAGCAAATTACTAAGGAAAGAGATGCTCTGATCTGTTTTATTAAAGCATGGATTGCTCAAATTACCGATGTATATATAATTTATTTAGTTGAAATATATGGTTTGTTTGAGTGGTTTAGCTGCTAATCTGGCTAAAAGGTCCTGCTTTCCTGTTTTTGAGTTTTTTATTTGTTTATTCCTTAACCAGCTCTCAATTGATAAGGAGAAACTTTATGTCTCTCTATATAAAAGCACATATTTAATCATGCATTATGGAGTACTAACATTGCATGGTTATGATTCATTCGGGTCTTTTTTGTATTAGATAGTGAAGTTGTTTTTTATGTGCTTCATTTAAAAATGTTGTGTTTGAACTGAGAAATCTATTGAGTTAGATTGCTGTATAGACCATGACAAACATATTGTTGCGTATTACTATATTTTAGATGTTATCATAAACCTCTCTTTTGGTTATGTATCTGTACTCTTGTATTTTCCTCATTTATATATCTTCATGCTTCTTTGTTTTTTTTTTTTTCATTTTTGCTTCCCAGTTTGTAAGTCGAGCTGTCCAGATCAGCTCATTCTGGTTTAAGACTAATAGTTAACAAGTTAAATCTAGAATTGATATGCAAAGTCAGTAGGCTTTTCAGATAACTAATTTAATAGTACTGTTCATGAATTGCATCCAATTTTATTCGAGAAAAAAAGAACCCAGATCCAACTAACCTTGCAACTTTTAGTTATCTGGTCTCTCACAATGCTCATCAGATTGTGGACTAACTATGATTATTGATGCATATACTCCAAAAACTTGGACTCTGTTCTAAGAATTTCTTGATTCTTCTTGAGTCTGTTGTGTAAACCAAACTTCTTTTTTCTCATTTGTACTCTGGCTTGGACTTAAGTAATATAGTGTCTTCATCAAGAGCTATTTTGGACATGTATGGCTATCATTCATCTAAATCCATTTGGCATTGTTCACCATTGCTCTTCCAGGAAGCCTTGCTCAGGTTACAAAATGAAAGATATGACTGGCAGCGGTATATTTGCAGCCAATGGCGCTAATGGTGCATCTGAACCTACTGCTACTAATCCTACTAACCGAACAGGATTGCGCATGTATCAGGTATTTATTAGATCTCTCTCATTGAATGAGCATAATTGTTCACCAGTTGTCCAAGATGTAAATTCACCTTTTTAAACTTTGGTGATATGATTTTCAGCAAGCAGTGAATGGAATTAGCCAAATATCATTCAGTGCTGATGGGAGTGTTTCTCCAAAGAAGCCTACCTCTCTCCCTGAGGTAGCAAAGCAGCGAGAGTTAAGCGGCACGTTGCAGGCTGATTCAGATGCAAAGAATAAAAAGCAAATATCAAATGCAAAGTATAAGGAGATCAGTGGACATGACATCTTTGCATCTCCTTCTGAAATTAAGCCACGTTCATTGGCTGCTGCACGCTCCACGGAATCAAGAGAAAGCAAAGACATGGGAGAACCTGCACCACGAAATGTGCGCACATCTGTCAAAGTTTCAAATGTGAGTTTAGCTTTTCAGTGTCTGATAATCATTTCTCACTGGTTTTGTCTTGGTGGAAAGTTAGAACAGTTGATTCAGTAATAGTGCCTATTTTAGATACAAGTTGTCTTGGGCGTGTGTTGCTAATATTTGCTTTCAGTTGGCCTTTAACACTACATCCATTTTCCTTTTAGGAGTAGTGACTTCCAAAGAAGCACCTCATCACTACTGAAATGAAAATTGTTAATAAAGGGCAAATGGGGTCAGTCCCCTCAGTCTTCTGCAATGGCAGTGGAGGCTTGCCTTATAGATACTGCTGTAGCAATACATTATAAAACTCATCAGATGGTTTCTTTTTCTTGTGAGATTGGGAATATGCACATGTTTGCTAACTTCAAGGTTAATTTGAACTTCTTTGTAAAGAATACAAAATTTTACTCTCTCCCATTGGCATGAATTACTTTACTCAAATTCCATTTAGGCTTATCATGTCTGCATTCTTCCACAACTTGATCATTCCAGTACTCCCTCTGTTCCACAAGTTTTGTTGGATGCAGAATCATTTCAAGCTCTTCCTATTCCTGTCCTATCTTGAATTCAAAGTTTCACCAGCCATGTAACTCCTATGAAAAATTTGTTTTTCACTATTGTTGTAGCCTGCCGGAGGTCAGACAAGTATCCTGTTCAGCGAAGGACCTGTTGTCAAGACAGCAAAGAAGATACATAACCAAAAGTTTCAAGAGCTGACAGGCAACAATATCTTCAAGGGAGACGTTCATCCAGGCTCTGCAGAAAAGCCTCTGAGCAGGGCTAAGCTGCGCGAAATGAGTGGCAACAACATCTTTTCTGATGGGAAGGTGGAATCTAGAGATTATCTGGGTGGTGTACGCAAGCCCCCTGGTGGTGAGAGCAGCATTGCCTTGATTTAACGGTAGTGTCCTTTGCTGTACATCCCAGTTTGGGTGCAATGTTTTGACTGTGCAGGGCCCTTGATGCCTTATGATGATCAAATTTGGGCATTCGAGTGGCATATGTTGGTTGTGGCTCATGTATACGTTGTTAGAGTGTAACATTTAGATCGGAACCCTAGGTGGACGGCTAATTGAGTTATTTCAACAGTTTCCAGTTGTTGTGTTGTTAGTGTTTGGTCTGGACTCCAGACCAACTTTGTCTGTTGTTGTGGAATAATAAAAGGCCCCTGGTTAGCTGGTCTCTAATACGTTCTTGAGCGTACACCAGATGTTAGCTTCCCAATGTTTTGATATTTAAAATGCATGTACGCTTGTCGTTGGAATCAAAGGGATCAAATGCCACCAAGAATGTTAAAATCTTGGAGATTGCCGCTCACAATTACAGGACCAACAAGACGACGAAATGGTGTTTCCAAGGACAACCCTGCAATGTTGAATCTGCTTGGTAACCAAGGTACCTTATTTCTGACAATATTGGGGGACGGGTACTCTTCCCTTTGTCCATCTATATATTCTTAAATTATTTCAGACCCCAACAGAATTATTAAATTCTATAAATTTCTAAAATGTACATATTTAATTCTTAAAACCTTTAGAAACTTAAAGATAATGTTTCCTTCTGTGCCAGCTTGGCCCTTCTTTGAAAGTTAGTAGCCAAAATGAAACTAATTTACTTCCTCTCTCATGGTAGATTTCTTCTACTTTTTTAATTTTTTACATTTTAAGGTTGTTAATTTTTGTTTTAGTGCAAACAAAACGAGGATATTCCTTTTTCTTAGGAAGGAAATGGAGATAAACCCCTAGGAATAGGATTAGGCAGGAACCACGGTTTAAACTCTACATCTACGGTATCTTTCCCCTAAAGAGGAGACGAGAGCCGCTCGGCCTAAGCCCTCGGCTCAAACGTAGCGGGGATTTATGGGTAGGTATAAATCACAAATCAACAAGCTTGCATTCGTATTATGTTATATAAAATATTGGGTTTAGGATAATGCAGCACTTCTATTACTTCTGGAACATAAACCCGTTCCTTTAATCCTAAAATTTGGTCCACATCCCTGGACAGTACGTCCATGCACATGTTTGTAGGCAGACAGGAGCTCAATTCAAAGGCACTGAATCACTGAGCTTCGTACCCCATTTGCCAAAGAAAAAGCCAAAAAAGGAACTCTTCCTTCCTGTCGTGTTCACCATCCATGTCCCCGAATAACTTTTTCCCATAAATTTCGAAACCTGCGCATCCACATCTAATGCTTTTTTTTTTTTGACCTCCTAAACACCAAGGAGCTTACAACTTTTGCTCTATGGATTTTTTGCCTATCCAACTTTTAACATCCAAAATATAACCAACGACTTGAGTTCCACTATCGCAGTCATGGGTGCTGACCCTGCTATGCATTGCAATCCTAGTTTACCAACAACTGCACCACGACTCATCTTTTAAGTCATTGGCAAGCATGATTGAATCAGAAAATGAACACACTGAAAAATTGGTGCAAAACACTAAAATAAGAACACCCAATTCAATTAGTCCATCTTGAAAGTTCCACACGGAAGCAGCAGTAAACAAAAGTGAAGGGCACACAACGAAGACGAAGACATAAACCCAAACAAACAACTCATAGCTGGCAATGCAAACTAGGTAGTCATAAGAAGAACTGAACAAAGAAAACAGCTTAGACGTCTCCATATCCAATCAAGGCAAGAAGCATTCTCTCATAGTCTCCAGAAGTATCTCCAGCAATTGCTTTTTCCAGAGTGACACTGTTTCTTCGCTGATATTCCTCCTTAATACGTACCATGTCCACCTCTGCCCGAGTTGTCACAACTCTAGTGAGAGCCAATTCATCTGTTCCCAACTTATTGATGGCTTGCCGTAGAACCTTCTCAAAATACTTCTCAGGGACAGTTAAGCACTTAATCGCAGCTCTCAGCAATTTGAGAAATTCATCACTGGGGTCAGCCTTCAAATCCTGCAAACCAGTATCTCATTATCAGTTTCAGTTAGAGCAGTTCTTCTTTAGCATATACTTACACTTTGTGAGTAGATTCTGCCAAATGCTATAGTGACCTTGAAATGTCTAGACCACCAACCTTAAAAGTAAAAAAAGTTGAGTTTGGATGACACAAATTACTGTTTTGGGTGTCCCATAGGGCCACCAGAATGATTTCTGGACATTTAAAGCTTTATATTCGTTTTTCATTCAAATTGATACTATAATTTTGACAAGGTAGAGATATTCAAAATTCTATCCTTGAGCTCAATGCAAAACTTGTTAAAGGAGTGTCTTCCTTCAAATTTTCTTTTACTTCCATATATACTCTTGTGTTGTTAAAATGGTAGGAAAACAACAAGTCTTCTTGTTGTTACAAGAACATGAAAAATGCCACATATTGAAACTTTCACACAATTTCTTAAGAAATCCACTAAAAGTCACGGACAAAATGAATACCTTGTTGATAGCATTCCCAAATGCAGTATTGTAGTGATTGAGAGTTGCATTTAGCTGTGCCTTACTCCTTGTAGTCAGAATCCTGATCACCTCCTCATCATTGTAATGCTTATCGGAGATCTTATCACGAAGTATCTTAGCCTCTGATTTTGCCAATGTCATGTTCACCTCCTCTCCCTCATATCGGAATGCGCTAACAAGTGGGAACAAAAGCTGCAAGAGAAAATAATATAAGCAATCATTTCACAAATCTTATTCAGTTTTGTGTTAATTTTCAATTAATTTTGGTTAGATCAATTAGTTCAAGGGATGATCTAATCAATTATAATGTCAGGGATTTTGTTGTCTAAGCAGGCACTCAACTCAAGATGGATGGAGAAGAAAAATTTTAAATTGGCCATGGCCAAGAAGCTTAAGACTGAACCTTGCGGTAGTCTCCAGTAGTGTGGTGTGCAACATCTTCTTCAAGGGATTTCTTATAACGAGCATGATATGCCTTCCTCACATTAAATAGTTCATATGAACTCCTAGTGCAAGCTATTTCCATGAGAACCCAATTGCTTGATGTGAACCTCTTTGTAGCTTCATTAGCCAGAGATGCATCACGCTCTGCAGGGTCCAATGTGAATAGCAGCACAGCCCGCTGTAGAAAGAAGAAAAAATAATAGCAAAAAGTTAAAAAGTAAAGAGGCTTTCTGAATAATAGCCAAAATTACTTTTTCTCTTCCCCTTCTAGTGAATCACAAACACTGCAAGCCAAACATCAACTCTTGAATGCAAATAATCAGACTTTGCTTATTCAATAATATAACTAGGTTCTGTAAATTGTTCTCATTTGAACAAGATTAAGAAACAGGTATGTCCAAATCTGACCTCAAAGTCACTTGAAAGTTCCTTATCCAACGACTTAAGAAGATCTTCGCCATAAGCTTCACCATAGGATATTCGAATTAAATTGCGCTGTGCTGGCATTCCGGTGAGCCAATATGTCTATAATCAATTGCTCATTGGTACCCCAGCCTGCAACGGATTATCAAAATCTTTCAGCGCACAATCAACAAATATTAACAGGAAGTATATACTTATTGTGTATTAAAATATTTATAACCAAAATAGCACCTTATTATTTCCTTACCTCAAATGTTGAATGAGAAAAGAAGATGGTTTTGTAACATAAGCATATAAATGCCAGATGATTACAAATAAAATTTAATGCTATGTTTGGTACAGATGAAGGAAAGGTGAATTGATATACAAAACCAAAACTACAAAGGCAAAATCATATGACTAGTCTTACTTGAAACAAAAAAATCTTCCATGATATTAGATCCAACACCCCCCCCCCCCCCCCCCCCTCTTCACCCGAATAACAATCCAGAACATCAACAACATTTAAAACGCAGATCAGTAGTGATCCAACACTATCATATCAGAACCACTGTGATCAGATCAAGAATAAAGGTAACTATTTCCAGATGAACCTGATCACTATCATTTCTCACTTAGTTGACTGACCAAACCCCAACTTTTTTTCTCAAAAAAAAAAACTTTAATCCTATCGAATCATATGACTGACTTCAAAAGATCATAGTAATAATTGAAAAAAACAGATACAGAAATGAAACTACACAGGAGCACAGTAAATCAATCAAAATACATATAACCCATGATCGGATAGAATGTGTCATGATCAGACACCAACTCAACAACAACAAATCAAAGTAAAACAAAAAAAAAAAGAAAAGAAAAGATTGATCAATTTAAAAGGGTAGAATAGAATTAACGAAAGACCTTCAAAAGCTTTACGAAGTTGCTCAGCATCCTCAGAAGGTGCAGGAACATGAGCTGGCACTTTAAGGGTTGCCATTGTCTCTCTCTCTCTCTCTCTCTCTCTCTCTGTGCCTATCTGTTTGTGGAGAATAACAAACGAAAAATGCAGGTGATGAGAAAATGTGTAAAGCTTAAAGCTCTCTTTATTATAGCGAATGCAAAAGTAGTATGTAATTAAAATTTCACATATGGTAAAACGTCAAAAGTATTATTATATGGTAATTGGAAAGTAAGCATTAGCGTGGAAATTTGCGGCCATATTTGACATCACATTTTCAGGCAATGATTACGTGGGGACAGAAACAAGATATTTATTGTATACGTAAAATCTTACCTGTTATGATAATGTAATACACATGTAAGGCGTAATTCAATTTTTAGCAAAGCTGTTCACATTTCAAACGTTTTATAATATTCACAAAATTTTAAAATCCATATTAGATTTGTACACATGTTAACGATATTGATAAATAAATCATCAAATTGAACAGTAACGAAAGGGAATTAAACTCATAAATAAAAGCCTTTGTGTGCATAGTTTCTTGTAATTTGGGTTGTTGTAATATTATTATTATACTTGAGTACCACCAAATTTTTTTTTATTTTTAATAAAAAAAAATTACTTGTAGGTAACTTTTGGAATAAGAGAAATAAAATCATATTCCTTACAATGTGCTTAATCAAATTATATTACAGTATTTATTTTACAATATATCACTACAATGTAAAATTGTAATACATTCATATTACAGTCAAGGGATATAACGTGATTGCAGTCCAAAACTAATGTAATCACATTACATTACAATTTGTAATGTGTTAAAGATATTTTTACCATTTAACTTTATCACCTTATTAAAAATATTTTAAAATATTATAATTAAAATAAAAATATTAAAAGAAAATATATAATATAAGAATCAAAAATTAAAATAAAATATAAGACATTAAAATTTATATAATATAAGTAAAAAAAATTAAAATAAAATATATAACACAAAAAATTATATTAAAGAAACAAAAATAAAATATATAAGGTTATAATAAGAAATGCAAATAAAATGTATAACATAAAAAATATATTTAAAAGATGATATTATATAAAAATTAATAATAAAAAAATAAATATATTAAACTTAAATTTAATAAATATAGGTAATTTTGAAAAATAAAATTATATTCTTAGCAAAGTATTCATAAACTAAACGCTGTAATGTTATCTTTTTTGCATTTTAATCATTATTTTGCTTGTATATCCAATACTGTAATGTTATTTTCTCTACAATCATATTGTTTACCATCACATTGCTTGTAATTATATTACATTGTAAAGTATAAAATGACACCTTAAAGATAAAAAAATAAAAAAAAAAGCATTATAAAAAGTTTCCACTAATGGCATTATTGTAATGATGTCTTTTTTGTTTTTGGTGAGATTTTCTCATTGTGTCTTTGCATACATAATCTGATAAAATGGTTGGTTGAGTGTGCTATTACTTGCTTCAAACAATTAGAATAGTTTGTTTATCAATTGAACAAAATATAGGAAAAGGTCAATAAATTTATGGCTTTGAGAAGAGAGATGATGGTTCATGAGTACAACGTATGCAGTATATGAAATTGTTGTTAATTCTACCATGATAAGGGAGTGCTCAAATCCAATCCCCATAGATTTTGGATGTATTTAAGAATGAGTTACCATCACAAAGCTTGACTTTGAAGAAAGACTTGTACACTAATGCCAGGAAGATTCCACGTAATTTGATCACCATATCAGCATGTGTTGATGCAGCCTACCACGTCACACATGATCTAAGACAGAGAGTTTTGAAGAGAGGATTTTCATATCGAGCATGTGTTTAGAGCTTGCCTTGGATTAGTTTCAAAGTGTTAATGATTGAGATTTTTACTTTAGTCTTTTCAGCCCAAAACCCTTATAAAGACCTCATAGAGAAGCTTGGGCTATGAAAGATTGGGCTTTCCATACTGTGCAGTGGGAGTTGCTTACTTGAGCCGCTTCCTACTAAAAGCCCATTTGTTTTCTTGTGTTTTTATTTTCTTTTGTTTGGTGAGGGGTGGGTGTGCGTCCTAAACCTAAAAAAACTTTTAGGGTCTATTGCTTCCTCCATTCATGTGTTTTGACCCCGAATTGTAAGTTTTTGACTACTTTCAAGTTCATCGACTCGTACGAATGAAACGTTACATTCGATAATAAAGACATATATTTTATTTTATTTTTTAAAAATTAAGTTTGAATTTTTTAAATGTTTCAAAATTGATATACATATATAAAAGAAACAGTGTCGGCTTTAGCATAAAGCCATCAAAGCACTTGCTTTAGGTCTATAATTTTATATTATATAATTAATTATATTAAAAATACATAAAAATTAAAATAATTAATAAAATATTTCTTAAATTAAGTATTTATTAAATATTCATTTTTTACATTTATGATCTCTTATTAATTTTTAACTGTTTATCTCACTTCTTTATTTATATAAAAATTAAAATGATTAATAAAATTACATATTCTCTCACTTTTTTAATTATGTATCAAATAAATTTATATTTTTTATCACTTTTCAATTACCATAATGTTAATAATTCTCAATTATTTTTCTTATTCTCAATAAACCTAATATGTTTTTAATGATCTCCAATTACCGGTAATTTGTTTTTTAATTTCACTCAAAAAGGCTTCATTTAAATATTTAGGGGTTTTAAGTCTTTAAAAATATTGAGTTGCCTCTTAAAAGAAACAAATAATAAGTCTTTTGTATTAATTTGATGGGTGATTCTAATCATAAAAACACTATTAATTAGTAAAAAAATATGAATAGAAGGAATGGTAAAATAAGAGACAAATTATGAAAAGAGAATAATTTATATGTAATATAAATTAACATATGTGATTGTCATGCCAAACAAAAAACTGGGATGGAATTAATTCATGCCATATTTTCAAGCACAAGGGTCGTATTTTGCATCACACCTTTTGACCCAAAGGAACACGGAGGAAAAAGGATGCAGAAAAGAACTAGCAATATTAAGGAAGGAATTGCAACCGGTTAGCCGGTTGCAAAGTCTTTTTTTTAATAACTAATCTTCTTCCTTGTTGACGTGTAGCCCGTCTCACACTGCTAGAGCCACACCCAATTGTTTAGGACAACTCCCGTATACCTAGGGGGAGTCGGATGAGATATCGTTTTCAGCATTACAGTAGTGAAAATGAATCAACTCCAATTTCATTTCTTTTTTATATCTCAACTAACTTCCTTGTATTAAACATGCTAGATGCTACAAACCAAGCCATTCAAAATGCCAAACAAAAAGACTAGTGTGGTTGCTGATAAAGCATGGAATCTCTTGCGTTTAGCATTCTTATGGGCAAGAAAAGCTTCTGTGTTTAAGATCAAGGGCCATGGAAATAAAGCTCCCACTGATCAAATCCCTTATTGGGAACGTCAGCTCTCCTTTGATAAAACTCCTGATTTCCAGGTCAAGAAGGGTCGTCTTGCTGGCTCCATGCGCTTCCTTTTCCCTTGCACAGGCGCAAAGGCAGTTGAATTCGAGTACGATGTTGGTGCTGATGAAGCTGGTGGACTTTATGGCAATGATAGCGGAAGGGAAACTTTCTCGAGAGAGGAAGAAGAAGAAGAAGAAGCATATGAATACAGGAATTGTGAAAAGAAGAGTCAATTAGAGGAAGAAGGGATTGATTCCAGGGCGGAGAAGTTCATAGCTGAGTTCTATGATCAAATAAAGTTTCAGAATTGACTTAAAAAAGGCTACTTCTCTGATATAGTACATCTAGTTTCGGAGCGAGTGGTACAGAATCTTTGTAACCATGGATTGTTTGTTTCCAACAGAAGTGCTGATCCCTCAGCTTTGCTAACAGGGTAGCATTGGGAATTACCGTTTCTCGAGAATATTTTAAATTGTAGCATACGCTTTGTATGGGTCTAATCTGTATTATTCAATGCAATGCAGAGAATTATTGCATTATCCTCCATAGAAATGTCAATTGATAGAGTTTTGCCCATTTAGCAATAAAAGGGGGATCAACTAAGATGGAAATTCGAAAGTCCCAGGGAAAGTTTGAAGGCATGCTCGCTATAAATAATACATTAAGTACTATTTACTTCAATCTTGATGTCCTCTGAATATGTAATGTGGGTTTAAATTTAACTCATCTGATTCAACTGTTTTGTTTTTCCCTAAACTAAAAGCAGCATTTGGTTTTATAGTTTAAAGGAAGCTATGCTACTTCTAGTGAACACAATGTACGCAAACGAATCTTATTTAGTTTAATATTCTTACTACATTAAGCACCTTAACATCAAACACTTTCAACACGGAAAATCAACCACAGACCTTAAACTAAAGCATTGCTTCATATTTTGCACAAATTTCATAACAGAACTCCAACTTAGGCACACACACAGAAGACATGAAAAGTGACTTCACTCAGTGATTTCAACGACCCTAACGTTTGGTGTCTGTGAAGCTTCTTTCCCAATAGTGACAATAAGCATTCCATTCTCCATAAAACCCTGAATCTGATCAGTCCTTGCGTTATCAGGCAACTTGAACCTGCTCATGAAGTTACCATTTTCAGTGCTTATTTGAAGCATCCTGTCATCATCTATGAAAACTATGACTTCGTCCCGGGTGACCCTTGGAAGGAAAGCCTTGAACACATGGGCTCTTGGGGTTTCTCTCCAGTTGAGTTGAGTACCAAGGGACGGGAAAATTTCGCTGGAGAAACCAGGGAAATGGGTGGAGAGAAATGAAGGGAAAGTGAAAGGGAAACCATCAGTGAATGGGTTCCAAAGATCGAAGTTGTTGAATGGATCCCATAAGTCTAAAGAAACCGGATCGGTGACAGTGCCGTCTCGGCCACTGATTGGGACAATTGACATGTTTCTGGTGCGTTAATTTGTAGAATGAGACTGAAGGAGAGTGAAGGGAGGTCTTGATTTTAGAGAGAAACAGGGAAAGGGTAAAGTTTAATCCCTATGAGGGGCCATCATTTCTTGTTTGGCACTTTCTAGGGCTTTGGAGTTTCTTGTGAGGATAAAACCCCACTGTAAAACACCATTTATACCCCTTCTTTTTTTCCTTTATCAAGTTATAGTTTTGAGAAAAAGAAATTAAGAAGCTATTATATATGATATATGTTATGAAATAAATATAAAAAATAATTATAAAAAATATAAAAATAGATATTTAAAGGAAGTAAGAAGATTTTATTTAAGTATGTATTTATAAATAAAGTGAAAGACTTATTTATAGGTTAATAATCTCTTGAATCATAATTCTAATCTAATTCTATCTAAGAGTTCAAATCATATTACATTTTTTGTATCTTACCTATAAGGCTGTTTGAGTTAATTTGCACTTCTTGGATCATAACACAATAGACATTCATATATTTGTTCATAACACTCCCTTTAAATATTCATTACATTAAGAATATACATCGTTATAACCTTACAAGGAAAAAATCTTATGAGAAAAAAATTTAAGTGAAGAAAAAATAGCACATAATTCTTTTCAAGAATACGTTTTTAAAATACTGCTTCATTAAAAATCTTATCAAGAAAAACTCAATGAAACAAACCTTGATGAAGAAAAAAAGTAAAGTGTATATTTTACTCCTTAATGATTGCATTATAGAGATCCTTACAATGATGCATTCCAATCTTTTATACCAACTTTTCAAATGTTGCAGTAAAAAGGACTTTGATGAATAAATCTGTTAAATTGTCACTCGATTGAATTTATTAAATATTAATTTCACTATTTTCTTAGAGAAACATAAGTGAAGAAGAATTTTTGGTGAACTATGTGTTGTCTTATTGTCGTTAATGTATCATTCCTTTCATTGTACTATGCAATCAGTATTATCCTCATATAACATTGTTGGAATTTTCTTTTTAGTTGACAAGCCATGTGTTTCTCAAATATGTTGAGTTATAGATATTAACCAAACACATTCATGACTTGCCACATAAGTTGCTAAAATTTTTACATACTTAGAAAAAATAACAACTATAGTTTGCTTTATAGAATGCCATGAAATAGCCATACCTCTATATGTGATTAAGTAACCTATCTGGGATCGAGCTTTTTGTGGATCAAATGAATATTTTGCATTTGCATAATTAATTAAATTTGATTTTGTTGCATTCAAATAATATAAGCCCATATCTATTGTTTCTCGGAGATATCAAAATATATATTTAATTCTATTCCAATATCTTCGAGTTGGAGAAGAACTATATCTTACTAATAAATTCACAGAAATTGATATATCAAGTTATGTATTGCTAGCAAGATATATTAATGTTCCAATTGTAATAAGATACGGTACATTAAGACTAAGAAGTTCTTCATTATCCTCACAAGATCAAAAAAAGTTTTTTTTTACATCTAGTGACCTTACAACAATTGGTGAACTTAATATATATGCTTTTTCCATATAAAATTGTTTTAGCACTTTTGTTATATAATTAAATTGATGGACAAAAATTTCATTTGTCAAGTGTTCAATCTAAAGACCCAAACAAAACTTTATTTTTTTAAAGTCTTTCATCTTAAATTCTTTCTTTAAGTAATCAATGGCTTTTGATAACTTTTTAGGAGTTTCAATAGTGATCAAGTCATCAACATAAACAGTAATTATAATAAATCTAGATTTAAATCTTTTTATAAATATATGGATATATAGAATTATTTTTATAGCTTTTTTTTAACAAATATTCACTAAGGCGATTATACTATATGTGTCTGAATTGCTTTAATCCATAAAAAAATTTATTTAATTTGATCGAATAAATTTTTCAAGAATTCAAATTTTGTGTTTCAGGCAACTTAAATCTTTCAGAGATTTTCATATAGATATCGATATCAAATGAGCCATATAAATAGGTTGTAGCTACATTCGTTAGACCTATTTCAATCTTTTCATATACTACCAGACTAGTTAATATAGAATTGCAATTGCATTCACCATAAAGAATATATCACTTCATGTTTAATACCATATCTTTGGGATATCTCATAATCTCAATTTCCTCATTTTAAATTCGCACAAATACTCATTTATATCTCATTTGTTTTACATAATTTAATGTACGGTCTAAAAACTTCACGTTTTGCAAATAAATTCAATTATTCCTTAATTGCGTCTTTCCACATTAGCCAATTACTTCTATGTTTACATTCTTTAATAAATATAAGTTCAAGATCCTCGTTTTTCTTTTATAATATTAAGCTCTATATAAGATACAAATATCATCGATGCTTATTTACTGGTTCTATCATTTCCCATCATGACATAACTTATTGAGATCTCTTTATTTTTACTAATTTTAGGTACTTAAATTTCTTTTAGAATGTTTATCAATTTTGTCAATGGTCTCTTCTAGAGTTTTTACTTTCTTTTTTTTTTACCATTTTAAATTTTGCTTTTATTTTTTTAGGATTTTATTTTGAAACTTATTGGTTTCTATGCTTTTGGTGTGCCTTGTCCTACAAGGATATTAATGTTAATTGGAGTATTTACAGTTGGTATATAAGATTTAGTTATTCTTTTAGGTCAGTAAATATGTCTGCCAACTGATTTATTATATTTTACAAAAGAATTATCTTTTGAACTTCAAGTTCATATTGATTTGTGCAAGGATCAAAACTAGATAATGATAATTCATTCTAAGAAATTTTCTTTTGCAGTTGTTTATTATTCTCCCTCTAATGTTGAAAAAATTATTTCATCAATATGACAATTGACACACTTTGTCATGAATAAATCTCCTATTGATGATTCTAAATATTTAATTACAAATAAATATTAGTATCCAACATATATTACTAACCTTCTTTAAGGACCCATCTTTGTGCATTGTGGTGAAGCAATTGAAATATATACTGCACATCTAAAAATTCTTAAATGAAAAATATTTGGTTCCTTATGATAAACCAATTGCATAGGGAGAATTTATAATAACTCATTTGGCCTTATGCATATAAAAGTTGCTGCATCCAAAGTGACATGCCCTTAAGCAAATATTGGGAGTTTGAATGTCAAAAGTAATGGCCTTGCAATTAGTTGAAAGTGTTTAATAAACGATTTTGTTAGATCGTTTTGTGTATAAACATAAGCAACAGTCAATAGTTATTTCAATTAATATGCAATATTAAAGACTTAAGATGTAAATTCACCAGCATTGTTAAGACATATAATCTTGATTATATAACTAAGAAAATGTACTTACAAATAAATGGTTGCAAATACTAAATTGCAAGCTGATAAGAAGCACACATGTGACCATTTAGTCGATGCATTGATTAAAACTATAAAATATCTAAATGGTTCACATGGTGGATGTATGAATCTACATATAATCTTAGATATTATTCAAAAAACATAAAAAATTTAGTCCCAACATTAGTTAATGATAGCCTTAGCATTTATTTGCCTTTAGAGTAAGTAACAAATAAAAATTCATTAAATTGAAAAATCTTCTGATTTTTTAATGAATGATCATATAAATTTTTAATTATTTTTTTTACATCATTATTGATCCGAAATGGTCCAACCGGTCATACCAAATATTAAAATCATTAGTAACTTTCTAGTTTACTATGAGTTTCAATTATTCTAATATTTGTGTAGTATAATTTTGAGAATAGAGCGAGTAATTTTTTTTTCAACACACTTTCTACTTGAGATAATAGATGTAATATAGAGATGTTAATTGTCTCTTTCATTTGTTGTATCAATATGATATCTATCAGATTAATATGTTTGAAACTTAATAAACTTCTTTGAGACTTAATAGAAAATAATACATCATTTATTACTTTATTGCTCAAGGTAGTAAAATATTAACTCTTTCGAAACCTTCAATTAATTGTATACTACCAGATATTAAATTGACATTGATTTTATTTCATTGTCAAGTAGGAAAAATATTTCTTGTCTTTAAATATATAATGTGTGTTGTAGTAATGTCTACTAGACATATATTTATATCATAGATCTTGGATTTAACAAGATGAATATTCATATTTTTTTCAATAAAATAAAATATATACAATAAAAAATTTACAAGTTAACATCAAATAACATTAAATACATAATTAAAACACAAAATAAGAACATATCATTTAAAAATAATGAAAACATATTAAAGTATCTTCATAATATAATTATACTAAAATATACCAATTACTATTAAATTCATTTTTGGATATTTTCATTACCAATTAAATGATCAATTCCTTTTTCAGAATAAGAAAATTAACAATGGATATTTTCGTTACCAATCATATAATCAATTCCTCTTTCAAAGTGGACAAATATCTTAATTTGCTATATAAATGTGGCTACAATAAAACATCACAAGATCTTATTGTTTTCGGTAATGCTTGATAAAATACAAAACGTATAACATGTGCGTGACCAATAATCTTTCATGCCATATCAATGAGAATATGTTTTCTATATTTTTTTATTTTTTTATTTTTATCTTTTCATTATTCATCACTTATGGTACTTTGAAAGTATTCATCTACTTGTGATAGGTTATAGGTATACATCCACTTTTAGTGGGTGATCCACATATGATGAGTTATCCATTTTTTATGGATTATCTATTTTTTAATGGGTTAAGGCATTCGTCCACTTTCGATGGTAAAATTATCTAACCACTTCTAGTAGTAAAATTATTTTAAATTCTAATAATAAAATTATCCATCCACCTCTGGTAGTAAAATTATAATTAAAATAATGATAATATATATTAGTATGGACATCATAATTATTAAATGATATTGTATTTACTTCAAGGAATTGATGGATTCGTGATTATGACTATAATTATTAAATAATATCGCATTCAGTTTAGGGAATAAACATTCATAATTTTTCATTAATAGCTATAAAATGGTAAATTCACTTTCCAATCAAGGGATGAAATATAATATATATAACCTGATAATAAAATTCATATTAAGTTTGATTTCTAGGGAACGAAACTACTAAAGAGATATTAAGTCACTTACTTGATTTTTTAAAATAAAAAATTAAGATCCAATCATTAAAATCCTTTTGAAACTTGAAGATGATGAAAACATAATAATCATCATAATTCTAAAACTTAAGAGATACGAGAATCATGCTGATAATGTGTTATCAAATAAATATGAAAAAATAACTATAAGAGAAATATAAAAACAAGTATTTAGAGAGAAAAATATTTAGAGAGAGTAAAAAGATCTTATTCAAGTGTGTATTTACAAATGAAGTGAAAGATCTATTTATTGGCCAACAACCCCTTGAATCATAATTCTAATCTAATTTTATCTAAGAGTTCAAATCATATTATTAAACTGTTTGACTTAGTTTTCACTTCTTAGATTATAAGATAATGAACATTCACATATTTATTCATAACAATATATATATTATTGACTCAAAACTCAACATTATTTATATGCTCATTGACAGGTAGTTCAGCAATTGAAAAACCTTTTGTTTGAATTTGGAGTTCAATTATTCACAATGCATAATTAGTGTAACTTAATGTGAACATATAAGTTTAATTATAAATATACAATGACATGGTATATCGAGAACTATTAAGAACAATCATGCATGTTATGTTTGTTCTATAGTAATTTGTTATGTAAATAAATAATTTATTTTATAATTTTTTTTAAAAAAATTTTGTTACATGTGAAAGTGGAAAAAAAATTATTATCTAAGTTTGCATTACACCTTAAGGCAAGATTTGATTAGGTTTGTTAATCTCAGACCATTGAAATTTTCATTGGTTAATAGTAAAAAAGGGTTATTCTATTGTCAAAGGATGCAGTTGATCAATCTCTTTCAGTCCATCTGGAACATGTTGTAAATTCTCCTCAACTTTTCTCTCTTTCAAATACCTTTCCTTGATTTTGATTTTTCTTCAACTCCTAATCCTAACCCTTAAAAGGAGATGAGAAAAAGAAAAAACCCTCATGTTTAACTTTTTGAACGTAGAAAAATGGAAAAGCAACTTTAAACGGACAATTAGGAAGCATTTTGAATTTAATACTGAGGATCAGAAAGCTTCTAGCTTCCGCACGTTAAAGCCGACTCCACTGGGGATCGAACCCAGAATCTCTGGTTCCGTAGACCAGCGCCTTATCCATTGGGCCATGGAGTCTAGGTTGTAGCCAAATCGCGCGTTTTTATATATATATACACATAGTAGAATAGGGAAAGGAATGGGAGACTCTGTCAACTGTCAATAGCTTTGAAGGAGCCCAAAGGCCAGAATGGAGCACTTAACAATTTTAAAGGAATTACTTTAAGCATACTCTGTCTCTTTCCTTTGCTCCGGCTACCAGAAAGAAAGAGAAATAAAACTGGGAATATAGTTTGTCCAGAAAGATATCATATTATTACTTAGGGTGGTTTTGTCGCTGAATTTGGTGTATTGGCAAATTGGTAGAAGCCAACCAAAAGAAAAAGTCTCTTTTTGAGAATATGAATGGAATATAGAATCAGACACCACTCCAATTAACAAAGAAGGTGGGAACTTGTGGTGTAAAAATCTCATCTTCCGTATATTGAATAATAAGGAAGGAAATGGGAAAGAAAAAGTCTTTGAGGAGCAAAGCTGTTCACTTTGTGACTGATCTCACCACTGGCCTTCTCAACCCCATCCTGATAAACCCTCCAAGCCTCCCCACCCTCCTCCTGTAAGTCTCTCTCTCTCCTCTCTCTCTCTCTCTCTCTCTCTCCCCCCCCCTCCCCTCCCCTTTTGCTGCTCTCTCTGTATATTGTCCCCTTTTTTTCCTTTGGAGGGTTTGAATGTTTATGATGATGGCGATGATGATGATGAAGATGCCTTGTTTTGATGTTTAGTCAACAGCCCTTATAAAGTTTGATTTTGGGCAGTTCAGCTATAGTTTTGTTATACTCTTGATTTTTTTGATTATTCATGTTTTGGTTTTGTAAGAATGCCTCTTTTCCTTGTCAGATTTTCTTCCTGGGAAATCATTTCTTTTAATTGGAATTATTGGACTGATTGTTAAAATTCTTTGCCAAAACTTCAGCAATGGTTTAAAAGTGCAGGTTTTATTGTAGGCTTCCTGTTGTGATTTGAAACTTTTCTGCAATAAAAAACTTCCCCACGAAGCACAACCTTGTCCAAAGAGGTGGATGGCTATGACTAGTTAATATGTTTTGAAGTGTCACTATGTTGAGAGCCTGCAATCCTCAAATTTTAATTGTATAGGTTTGTTTATTTATTTATTTATTTTTTTGATAGGAAAATGTGAGCGAGTCTAAAAGAAGTCAACCAGAGTCAATCAACGAAGAGGATAACAGGGATCTAGTTGATGGCCCTGATACATCTTCCTTTACTGCATTCCTTTATTCGCTATTGTCTTCTTCAGATTCAGGTCAAAATCTGAATCTGGAGCAAAATGATAGTCCAGAGGAAACTGGTGATGCATCATCTGACACAATAATGAAAGAGAATGGTGGAAGGAAAAGCTTACTTTCTAGGGGTAAGCAATCACTTAGAGTTCTTTACCAAGCTACTAGGATTAGTGGATACAAAAATCAAGACCGCGAGGGTGATTCTGACATGAAAATTGATGATGAGGCTGATGCTCAATTTGATGGGCTTGAGATGAGGCATTTGCAAAATGTTAAGGAACCTTTGGCTTTGGGAGATCTTCCAGAAACTTCTGAGCCATCATTGCTTCTTACTGAGAAAACAAGAAGTGCTCTTTATGCTTCACTTCCAGCTCTTGTTCAAGGCAGAAAGTGGTTATTGCTCTACAGGTGAATGGCATTGGTTTTCCATTTGTAGGATTGAATTTGGTCTTTCTTTGGATATAGTTTTGCCTATATTGAAGAAAAGTTATTTTTCTTTCATTGATATATCTCTGTCGGCCTTCACAGTACTTGGAGGCATGGTATATCATTGTCAACATTGTACAGGAGAAGCATGCTCTGGCCTGGCCTCAGTTTGCTGGTAATGTTTAAATGACTTTCTCCTGAAGATTACTTTTCTCTCTGCTTTTATATCATATTTCACATGTCTATAATGCAGCCATACTGTCATAAATATGAATAATCATTTGCATCATGATGGACAGGAATGTTGTTCTCATGTTCCAATGCAGGACATTAGTCCTCTTGGGTTATGTCTGTACCTTTAACTTTATGAATACATATTGTCCAAAAACTAATTCTATCATAGTAAAAGGTTCTCCTGTGTGACTATGTCTAGGATCCTTATAGCTTTTAAATCCAATTTATTTTGCATCTATACTTGAACAATGAAGCTCATAACCTATAACATACCTGATGTCTGAGATCCTCGTTGGTCTTATTGCCCAATGCAAGCCCTTAGACAAGGAAGTCAATTTACATCCATAATTGTGGACTTGTGGTAAATTTTGTGCCATCACACCTATGTAGTGCACAATAACCTTTGAACCTGGATCCCGTTTCTTTTGTACCCCAGTTCAACTTTAAGGTTGCCTTTTGATTAAAATTACTGTAATTATATCTCATTAGTGACTATTGAGAGAGGTTCTCAGTTCCACCTTCTATTCTAGTGAAAAATAAATCACCTTTTGTTATAATCTGCAAAATTTTCTCAATTTCGGTTTTCCATGCTTCTATTTTTACTTTATTTATCTATTATTTTCAAGTAAACGGTGCTTGGGCATCTATGAGTTGTATTTGGACTTCGAGAGTCCTAGAAAGACATTAATCTGATATGTGTCCACTTGAGAGTAGGTGATGATTGATTCTTATTTCAATTGTGATATAATTGTTCGTATTAGTGATTTGGCTGCACCACTAATACTTCATGTTAGCATGCATGTAGGCATGTTTATTTTCTGTCTATGATGAATCTGTTCGACTTAGATCATGGCATTTATTTTCTCTTAGGTTGTTGGAGACCGTAAAGGTGCAGTGTTTGGTGGACTGGTTGAGGCACCCCTAAAACCAACTAATAAGAAATACCAGGTGATGCTAGAAAACACTTCTTGTATCCAGCAGATATTTCGTATAATATGTTGTTGACATTACATTTTCAACAGGGAACAAATAGTACCTTTGTTTTCACAAATAGACCCGGTGACCCGGCTGTATTCCGTCCCACAGGTATTTCCATCTTTGTCTACCATTTCAAAATTGTCACAGTATTTTGATTCTTAGCTGTTTAAAAGTCAGAGCATCTGGTGTTGAAAAAGGTACTATCAAATGAAAGTTTGTGTCTGTGTTAGTATGTAGTATATTGATAGCTGAAATGGCATAGCACTCATGCATGTTTGACCTGCTCTGCAAGGGGGATTGGGCTAATGATTCACTGTTCCAGCTTTCTTTGGTGTTTACAACAGTTTCTCTCTGAGTAAACTTGGTGGATCTAACTGCAAATATGGAACAGGTGCGAATCGATATTTCACTCTGTGTTCCACTGAATTTCTGGCAATTGGCGGTGGTGGCCATTTTGCACTCTATCTAGATGGTGATCTGTGAGATATCTGCCCCTAACTTGTTCTTTTAAGTAAAAATATCTAGTACCCTCTGTCCCCATCTCCCTTCTCTTTCTCCCTCTTTTTAAATAGAATTCTCGTGTTAATCAGATCTCTTTTCGTAAGAAATAAGTTTGGTGCTGGCAAACTTGACAATCAAACACTGCTTTCTGAAATATTCAAATTTTTCTGTAAGGTTGAATGGGTCAAGCTCATTCTCAGAAACCTATGGAAACCCGTGTCTTGCATTCTCTGAAGACTTTGAAGTGAAGGAGATTGAGGTATGCGTGATTCCTCTCTCTCTCTCTCTCTCCATTCCACACCCATGTCACTGTTCTGTTCGGTTCCCTAATTTACATGTGGTCTCTTTGTAACTTGATCCCAAAACATGATCTTAATAGAACAAGTTCCTAAACTTTACCCTCGTCTCGCAGTTGTGGGGCTTTGTATATGGATCAAAATATGAGGAAATACTTGCTTTAAGCAGAACAGAGACGCCTGGAATTTGTCGGTGGTAAAGCATCTTTGCAGCATGAGGCCAATGTGATGATTGAGCACCAGTGATACTGGTGGCTTTTCCTTTGGCACAATCATCTCTACCTTTGTGTTGACTGAATTAACAACAGGAAGTGGAATCTTTCATCGTACATGTTGTTCCCTTTTTGTTATGCATTGTACATAGATGCCCAGCCTTGTATATACTACAAATGCATATGTATATACTTTACAGTGTCTGGCACAAGTTGAATTGTGGGTGAATGTTACTGACGATGCGTTTCAGCAAAATTAGTTGATCAGTTCTTGCTCATTACTTGCTTATTCTCTTTGGAGAGTGATTAATGACTAGTTGATGCACTAGCATTCTACTGTAGTTGTGATGCATGGATGTAAGGACTCTGCAATCCATTTCCATTATATCGTCTGTAGTCATACGTGTATTATGCCATTATTCAATTCTGGCATTTCCTGATGAAAGTGGAGTTTTGACCTCCAAATATTTTAACTAAATGGTAAACGTATATAGAATTTTTACTATAGTGGCTGTTTGGGTTATTTTTTTTTTTTTTGAATTTTAATTTATGCAGGAAGGTCATTTGAGTTTATAGACAAAATTACAAAAGTACTTTGTGTCAACTAATGTAATTAAAAAATAACGAAAATGTACATTTCAGTAGATTTTTATGCACGTGCATCCTCTAATATATTTACCTATCTTGAAAGGCAAATTCAAAAAAAAATTTATATGATTTCTTCTACCAATTACTTTGTATCTATTAATGTATATGATAGGCAAGAAAATGGGCACATTCAACTATATATATATATATGTATTTTAAGCCTCCAAATTAATATGTTTTTGGTAACTTTATCAATTAGCTGCCAGCTGTTCTCTCATTTAATCAATGCTGTTGGTAACTTCATTGCTCACTCGCTTTAAGTAACTCAAATATTAGCATGATGGACTCTCTTTCTGGGCACGTCATACAATAGATCTTTCATTATCTTGCACATCGACAAGTTCAATTATGGTTAATTAGCAAATGTTGAAGAATCTTTTTGCCTTTAAAACAGGATTTTCTCCAAGCCTCAGCTTTAGCTTGAAATTTTAAATCTTCCGCAATGCATCCTTCAAGCCTGTAAGATGGAGGATGCGGGATTGGCCTTTCGTTATTTCTTTTGAAGGGGAAAGGAGAACGAAAAAAGGATTGTATAGGCTTATAGTATTAAACTTGGAAGAAAGTTCAAAGGTCGAAGCTTGCAGCTTTTTCTTCTTTCTATTTTTTCTTCCTGGCTGTGCATGCAACAAATACTAGAAATAAATATTCACACAAGAGGAAACAACATTACACAACGTATTAGTTATTACAAGTTGCAACCTGCAACAGAAACCCAGAACAAGAAGCTAGTACCGATTGATGATGAACCAACAACCCTACAAAGCCTAACCAAGAGCTCAATACCAAAGGGGAGAAACGAGGGGGAAAGGAGAAAGGCTTCAATATACGAAAGCAGCTTCCAACGTTTGGATTGATATTACACTGCAGCACTTCAAGATGCGAAGTGCTTGTTGTAAATATCTGTCACAGAATTGGGTACAAAATTGATGTCAATCAAACTGAGGCAATTACATGTAAAATGCTTTTCATTAGCAAATCATTCAACTATGGCAGCTTCTTTAGAACATTTATATATCATCAACATTGGTTAGCCAAAGAAATAAAAGTGTTAGTCAATGCCGATTTTATCTCAATATAGAATTTAACAATTGGCAGTGAAATAAAATACCTTTTCACTTCAGCAACCAACTTGGTCTACTAGTCAGCTGTCAAATAAAGATGCTCAGTAAGTTCCCCTAAGCAACTGTTGCAGTCTTTTCGACAATTCCTTTTTGTACCTTCTGGGGAGCACGATTGTTCAGATCAGCGGGCTTGACAACCACTGCTTCCTCGTAAGCAGCGGTATGAACACCAAGAGCAGCACGACCAGATGGGTCAGGATTTTTGGACCATGCTGCATCCCATTCCACTGCTTTAGCAGTACTGCAGGCCACACTTGGACCTCCTGGAACGGTTGACCTTGCAGCATTCTGCTTGTAATTGGAGGATTAATAACCAATATCAAGAAATCGACCAAGGAACAGACAAAATAAAAAATATATGCTGGACGTGTTTTTCGTTCAGAAAATCTTTCAGAATTTATTTTAATCACATAAAGCATCTTTTATTCTTGTTTGGTCTGAATTAGAGTCTCACATGCCTAATAATCTCACAATATCTAGGCCTTTTTTACACCTTTGTTGGCTAAGAATCCCATTTCTTCTCAAGGGATAGAAGTTAATTTCTAGTTGTGAACTTGAGGGACATAAAATTAATTCCATTGAGAGGAATACGCTGCTACATGCCCCTTTCAAGATACACATAGAAGAAATGGATGGAAAAATAGAGATTGAACAATACAACACCTTGGGAAAAAACTTCTCAAAGATAGTTCTGTAATAGTATCCCTCTTTTGTGGTTGGAGTATTCTCAGGGTAGATAAAACTTGCATTCATCAACATTGCATTGGTGACCTGTCAAGTTTAGAAACAATAGATTGGTTTTATGCAGCCAAGCGGAAAATGTCTCCCGGAAGAACTACAAACAATTAAGCCTACCAATTTGTCCGCATGGTCCTTCAAACCATCAATCCAACCGTACCCAACTCCATCACTGAACTGCTCTTTCTGCCTGTACAAAATGTGCTGGAACAGAGGAAAAAGGCAGTTTCAAGAACAACTACTTCCGGTAAATTTTTATAGTCAAAGGAAACAGGACCAGAAAAAATGATAAAGCCCAGTACATTTGCTAGATGACAAAAATGTTGCAAAAGCAGATTTACCCACCTTTGGCAGATATGGCTTCTGATCATCATCAAATGCATTACGTAACACCCACTTCTCAATCCTTCCAAGATCAGGCCTTATCTGAAAAAATTTTAATTAAATAACCACAAGTGTAGGTTACATTCCCTTGCACAAAGAATGTCTAAATATAAAACTAAATTTTATAACTCTTCATTCACCAACATGAGAAACTAGCAAGTATTGATCCAGTAACTGATCCACACTTATCATTTGCATCAGCTCATTATCGAATACAAAAACTTAGAAAACCAACTACCACCTTACACACTGGATGAAAGCACCCAAAACTAAAATATATCTCGCATTTAAGAATGGCCAATGACACCACATTACAAAGTGAAATGCTAACCCCACAAATGACCAAATGAAACCAGGAATGATAACCATGAAGGAAAAACTGGAGATAGAACAATAAACAGTAAAGCTAATATGGACAATAAACTCTATGTGTTCATTACTATTCTCATGTGAAGGCCATAAAGCTTGTGTCTAATTTATTCCAGTATAGATGGACACAGCACCCCTTTTCTCAACACTTAAACCAGAGAATGTAATGCAAATGAAGAATCTACAAGTATCATACCATTTTCCACTCTGGATCTATACTCATTGCAACATTAATGAACTCTTTATCCAAAAAGGGTACACGAGCCTCAACTCCCCATGCTGAAGTTGCTTTATTTGCTCTCAAGCAGTCATAAAGATGAAGAGCTTTGATCTGTTGAATTATTAGAACACCATCAGAAAGCCAAAATTATACAAAAGGTAGTCAGATAATCAAGCCTAATATATCAATTCCACAAGTTCCTTAACTAAAATCCAGGAAAAAAAAAGTAAGAGTCATCTGGAATACCTTTCGGCATGTTTCTTCATGAAACTCCTCTTTATTAGGTGCTTTATGGAAATACAAGTAACCTCCAAAAATTTCATCAGAACCTTCCCCTGAAAGAACCATTTTCACTCCTAAAGATTTGATTTTTCTTGACATAAGAAACATGGGGGTGCTGGCTCTAATAGTTGTCACATCATACGTTTCAATGTGGTAGATGACTTCCTCCAAAGCATCTATTCCTTCCTGATAGGTCAAAATAGGAGAAAGAATCTCAATCATTTAGGCCCAAAAGTTCAAACGAACATATTCTTTCTTTTTTGGAATGAAGCAGGAAATTACCTGGACAGTGAAATGAAACTCATGGTGACGAGTTCCAATATAATCTGCTACCTCTCTTGCAGCTTTAAGATCAGGAGAACCCTGAATAAGAAAATGTCACAGATAATACAAATAAAGCGATAAAAAAATCAAGTTATATTTGAAAAAAAAAGATCAAGTAGAGTGTGCTATTAAAAGCTGCAGAAATTCATCCCAACAACTAGAAAGAGAAAGGATGTAGATATTAGTAAAATTAATTTGCATATTACTAGTAGCAGTTCACCATGCAAGTATACAGCATTCTTCAATGAATAGTTGCAGAATTTTATTTATTAAGCACCAAAGAAGAAGAATTTGATTTATCAATCAGTTAGCATTTAAGGTAATAACAAATATATCTAATCAACAGGCATATCGTTTACAAATTCACTCATTAATTAATGGCCCAGGGAGGAAGAAAACCAAGATAGTAAGAGGATATGGAATGTATAGCTGAGCCACATGAAAGTGAGTATTAAGACCTTCAAACCAATGCAGAAGGTGTGTAGCTGTGACCCCCACTGGCAAGCAACTTCTGAATTGGCTAGGTGACGGGAAGCTATGGCAGCAACAAGTGATGAGTCCAGCCCTCCAGATAACAGCACTCCAAACGGGACATCAGTCATGAGCCTCTTAAGCACCGCCTAAAATAAATTCACAAGCAAAACTTAGTGCTGAAACATAAATGGAAAAGCACAGAAGTAAGTCCAACAACATTTGTTAATTCAAAGTCACGGGAACAATAACAAATGCTAAATTTATGTGCCTCTTCAAGGATTCAGATGACTGATCCACCAAAATAACAAAAATGCTTAAACAAATATTAAGAATTTTAAAATATTTCATTAATAATTTTCCTTATTTGAGTGAGACAGACAGACAGAGAACTACTGGAAAAGGACAACACAGAATTACAGAAAGAGCCATACAGTCAGCATCAAAGCTTCTCCTAAAAAGAAGGTGGTCACAAGAAAAGAAAAAGAACAATAAAGCAGATTCCAGAAACTAAGCTGACCCTAATCAATCAGGGGAAGGGTGGAGCCCTCATCACAGGGAGGCAAAGAAGTTTCAATTGGTTCTCCTACCATATTCTGAACAATGCTTTACTGCAGTAACATGAGATCACTTTGCAGTAATACCATGGTGACTAATTAGTTGATACTGCTTACTTCACAAAAAAGATTCAATTACATGTTCTGTTTTCCACCCGTGTTTTAGCAAAATGAAAGAAAAAATAAAGACATAAAATTCCAAAGTGTTAATAGAAAACCAATAAAATCAAAACAAGAATATAAAGAGGTCTAAAGCATGCCTTCTCAAAGGCCTCCCGTAGAACTCTGGGATCATATGGAGTTGAAGCAATCTGCTCCGAGTACCATGGGGGGTTATACCATCTTCTAAGCCCTCCTGCAGACATTTCAAATGCAACATATCAAGGGAATTGCATGCAACATTAACAAACAAAGGGGAATTTATAACATTCATAGCAGAACTGAGAAGAGAAGAATATACAACATTCAGAAGTTCTATCAATTCTTAAGCAAGTCAAGAACTTGAATATCCAAAGAAGAAAAGGACCTTGCTTGCTTGAATATATATGGCCCGGAAGGAAAGACATGAATCGTTCACAATCATCACTCAAAGCTTTCATCTCAGAAGCAAACCATACTGAACCTGCAAAGTAAATTGCATTAATTAGCATAGAAGGATGCATCCATAAGGAGGAGGAGGTGGGGGTAAATAAGAACTTAGAATTAGAAATGGAAAACTATTAATCAAGCACAGACAAAAGAACTAAGCACAAAGCATCAAATCCAACCAAACTTGAACACATCCAGCACCACAAGCTAGCTTTATATTTTGCATGTTTCTTAACTATAACTAACATTGAGTTTTCAAAAAAACTCAAAAGGGCAAGGAAAAAGATAATTATTCCTAAGATATTCAATATCACAAAACTTTTCTCTTTCTGGGAATAAGGGGATAAACCTCTGGATTGTTTAAGAAGTGGGTGGTTGAACCCAATATATGAATCTGCTACTCCCTAAGGGGGTGCGCTGACCATTGGAGCCAAGACCAGGTTCACAAACAACAAGCTAATTGGCCTAATAACTAGCTAAACTTTTGCTATATATTATACATCTGAATAGAACCATGAATCAAAAGCTTGCTCGCATATTGACACAAAAGTGTAAAGAAAAGGAAGCTTCTTTTAAATCCAATAATGCCACTGACAAAGTAAACTACAACCAAGACTTAATATATAGCGCATACAAGAAGGAAAACTACGTACCATCAAGGCCCCATCCGATATAAAGTGGGGTAATGCCAATCGCATCTCGAGCTGCAATGAAACTTTTGTCACGAGTGTCAAGAAGGACAAACGAGAACATGCCATCCAGCATGTCCACAAAATCTTCTCCATATTCTTCATACTGGCAAAGGTAAGTAGCCAAATTAGTACAGAGGATACAATTAAGTAAAAAGACCCCACAAAACACGAAAAACACACAGGAAAAGAAAATGATCTAAAAAACTGAATTTAATGTCCAACCTCTCAAGTACTTACAAGGTGAGCAATCACTTCACAGTCACTTCCAGTTCTGAACTGATGGGATTTCAGCTTTTCTCTCAATTGTCTATGGTTATATATCTCTCCATTAACCTATAATCATCAACCAAACATGAAATGAAAATCGAACATTGCATTCTAATTGAGAGTGGCACCACAAAGTTATAGTAAAATTAAGAAAATAAATCTCGATAATATTTTTTTTATTATTATTGACCATGGCAAGATGAAGAAAGTGGAAATCATCGTATTTCCAATAGGTTTCGGCTTTTGCTTTTTATCTTTTGCTTCCATAACCAAAAAGGAAAATGCATGTTCGGTTGAAAAAAGAAAATAATATTTTTTAAAAATTAAGAACAAAAAAAAAGCATAATTTTGCTTTCACATATAACTATTGTGTTTGAATCGATTTTATATTTTAAGCATTTGTTCGTTATTATTATGTACAATTTTTGTTTTTTATTCCCCTTACCAGCTTTTGAGAAAATAAAAGGCAAATATAAAGAGCAAGTATGAAAAATCTTAGGCTCCATTTAGTTCTGGCTTTTGCTACTTGCTTTTTGGTTTTTGCATTTTTGTTTCCAAAAAAATATATGTTATAAGTTTATAAAGCAAAAATAAATGTTAGAATATAAAATCATAATTAATTAAAAATAAACAATACATAAAAATGCAACACCAAATTCTAACATAACTGTAAATTATACATTTTGTTTCCCAAAAGAAATATATAATTTTAATTTCTAATTATTGAAAAACATTATTTACTTTTATATCCAAATAAACATTTTAAGTTAAATAAACAAGTAGCAGAAGCAAAGCAAGCGAAACAGTACGTTAACAAAATGGATTTTTTTTTTTTGAAAGGTCTTAACAAATGGAAATTAATACACATGAAGCACACACTTCCATGTAATTTAATAAAAAAAATTACTTTCATAATTATAAATAACCATCACAAATGTCACAAGTACCAGACACAATTACATTTCCCTAATTACTTCGAACATTTATCAAATAAACTAAATATATTTGAAAAAAAGAAAAAGAAAATATACCGTGACAATAACAGTCTTGTCCTCGTTATAGAGGGGCTGATCCCC
Source organism: Theobroma umbraticum (assembly GCF_002168275.2). NCBI lineage: Eukaryota > Viridiplantae > Streptophyta > Magnoliopsida > Malvales > Malvaceae > Theobroma > Theobroma umbraticum. The sequence goes on along the minus strand of NW_018397255.1, from coordinate 4,589,481 downwards.
TGAAGTCGGATCTACGATAGCTAAACGCTGATGAGCAAGGTAACAATCTTGATGGCAATGTATTCCACTCCAATCAGGACCTCTATGCCTCAATCTACACTCTCCATTTCAATAAAAATCAAACTCATTTCCATTGATAAAATGTTCTTTAAAAGAAAACAAAAAACAAAAGTTTGAAATGCTAAAAACTAATTCAAAATCACCTTCGAGATAGTTCGATGATACGGGAACGTTTAGCTTGAGAGTTATCAACGCAGCCAAAGACTGCAAGTATTCCACACATGGCTGACCTCTGTTGCTGGGTTTCGAATGAAGGATGGAGGCTGCTGAGAAGGAATCAGTAGGAATGAGAGTGGATTTTGTGATTTAAATAATAAGCGTCCTTCAATCAAGGCCGTTGATTTTGACTAGCTTTTGGCCAAGATTCCCCCTTGGTTTCTGCCAGCTACCAAATCTACAGACTGTTACTGAAATTCTTTATTAGGGTTTTGGAATTTTCAGAATTTTGACCCTCGAAAGAGATTCTTAAAGGTAGGGTCATTGGTTTGGGGATCTTGGATCTTTTACCGTACAAATTTTCAGTTGTTTTCGTGAAGTCGTTTCTAGTGGGTGCACCTCAGACCCTCATCGTTCGATTCTTCATCAAATGGGTCTCTTGTGAGTTGAGATGTCTGCGATCATAGCCGGGAATTAGTTCATTGTTTTAAATCTTGCTAAAGGTGTCAGCACTTTGCGAGATTCAAATGGAATCTTTCTTCTAATTATAATTATATATACATATATACTAGCAACAGTAACAATAGTCCCATCCTCATTATTTTATTAAACATCTTACGTAAAATACTCTAAACTCGCTAAGCATAATTGTTAAATTGCTCTAAAAAGAAAAGATATACTCCTAGTCGTTAAAATTATTCTTGAGGGCAACTGTTTTGGGTTCTTGCAACTTTTATCAGTTATTCATGACAAATATGTAAAATTATTCACTTCAAACACATTTATTAATTACTTTATTGTTTTCAGTTTCAAAATAAATTATATTATTATTTTCTCATTTTTACTTGTTTTAAAAAACTTTATAGTTTATACAAGTTAATTAGTCCAAAATAAGAAATTGCAGTACGAGGAATACTGAATATTAATTATATACATTGTTTAAAATAAATAAATATTTAAATTACTTTTCCACAAAAAAGATTCAAAACAAATATATTGTACATTACTTCAATCCAAAGCCTAAGTGAATGAAATGAATTTTTAGATTCTTCATTTATATGCCACTTTTATGTCCCGTTTTAAAGGTTGCACACTTGGATGCGAAGCTCAACAATTGTCTGTCGTTTAATCGTGAGTTGTGATCAACTTCCGCATGCTGGCAATAGTTGTTAATGCCCATGGCCCTTTTGCCTTTAAGCCAACTCTTAACCACAAAGCGTCGTTTTGTGTACAAGTTGTCCGTAACGCATGACCTTTTTGCATTAATTCTTAGTTACCCACCACACCTTTGTTTCGAGAGTTGAACCTTTCACTGTTGATAACATTTTGTCGGAGGGTTAAGCCCAACTTTCAGCTCATGGGAGCTGATTGAATCCAAAACTTTGTTCCGATGATAAGATTAGAATCCAAACACTTTTTAAATTGAATTGAAATCTAGAACGTGTAATTAATCATAATTTCGAAATAGTAGAATGTCTCTTTAACTTTGTTATGACTTAACAAAGAAATAATATCTTTTAGGTAATGTTTGATATTTTATTGAAATTTAATTATTGAGTATATGATTATTAAAAATATAATTTTATGGTATTTGATATAATATAAAAAAATAATGATTATAAGAAATGTAATAGTTGAAAATATTACGTTGTAGTGTTTGATTTGAAAATAATTTATTGAAAATATAATATTAATTTATAAATTATCTTTATATATAAAAATATAAAATTAAATAAACTCATTCTTTTTATGAATAAATATTTAATTTTTAAAACTTTATCACTTAAAATAAATTATAACAATATAAAAATAACATAATATTAATGATTAATTATTTAAATATTAAAAAATCTAAAATTATTATATATTTATTTTTATAATAATATCTATGAATATTAATGTCCTTTGGATGGTAGAATAAAATTGAAATGTATTCTTCCAACAAAGTTAATCTTTGGTAAAATAAATCCTCAAGACACAAATTATTTGAAGATTTGAAATTGCTAATTTTTACTTGCATTTTACATATAAGCGGAGAAGCAAGCATTTAGCCATTTGTATTTTCATTTCTCCCAAATTCTTCCTTTTAAAAAAAATCAAAATTTCATTAATTATTAAAAAAGAACAACCAACAAGAGAAGGACCGAACCTCCAAACCAACTGAACAAATATGCAGAAGAACCAAGAAGTCCTGCAGGATCTCGAACATCCCCGCCCCATCCAACAGCAAAATAAGCACAACCTTATCCTAATAATTAAAGAGTATCTAGATATTAAATAAATAAAAAACTATCCATAAGAACTTATCAATCAGAGTAGAGATAAGAAAAAAAAAACAAAACTCCTTTCTAAATTTTCATATTAATTATAAGCGTCTCTCACTATATACAGTATTTTCTTTAACTCAAATGAAAGATTATTGATTTCTTTTGGATTCAAAGTTTGATTAAATCTACAAAAATGCTAAGTCAAAGTAAGTAGCAAAATTGATCTCTCAAACGATTTTCCCTCTCATTCCTTCATAAATTTAAATTTTTATTTTGATAAGTTGAGGTTAATTAAGACCCTTAAAAGAGATAAGAACAAATTGCATCAATGACAATAAAATAAGAAGTATATAAAGTAGTGATTTAAAAGTGAAATTAAATAGAAATATGTAAACGGAAAGTTAATTTCCTTTCACGAGGGATTGCTATGATATCACAATAGAATTATGTTACTATTCATTTTATACAAAACACTAATCAAACATTATAAAATGATTACACCGAATTAAATTACAAAAAATGTCCCTTATTTGCACTGTCCCAAACGTGCCCTTAGTTGTACGTAAACTTTCGGAATCTTTCGAGTTTAAAATATTGTCATGTTAAAATTGGAAGAAAGATAAAACAAAATTACTAATAATACAATCTTTAGCCCACCTTACCTTGCCTTATGCTTACCAATCCCTGATGTGTCGGCGGCCCGCCTTTTCCTTCAGCGGATCTCAAGTTTGACCCGTCTTTTGACAAGGTAACAGTAATTAAAACGAAAGAATTGTGCCGTACAGGCGTGCGTTCCGAAGGGCCCATTAGATCATTTCGACTAATATAAGCCGAGATACACATGTTGGGCTACTGCTACAATGTTCTGAATGCGCCAGCCGTCAATCAAGGAAGCTTTTTAAGTTTTAAGTTAGACGATGAATGAATCTGATCTAGTTTTATAACAAATTTTGTCTAATTATAAATATTAATTTTATTTATTTGATAATTTACTGATTTCTTTCAAATGGAGTTAACGTTTTACTTGTCAAGATTTGATTTGAGTTATTATACCTAATTAAAACTCATTCCAAAATCGATCGAGTAAAACCTGTAATAATGCACGTACTTTTCATATACTTTTTGGGACTGTCTTTGAGTTTTGACATCTGAGCGGGTTTAAACCGAAGAAAATAAAACGACGCCGTTTCAGGTTATTCTGTCTTACTTGCGAAAACCGTTATTGCTAGACTAACCGGGATTTCTTGTCACAGGGAATTATTCTCCGATCCCAGTTTTAGTCCATCTCCCATTGCATCAGCCAGCATAACAACCAGACGAGCAAGGCGAAGAACGACGTTGAGACGGTAAAGGAAAAATCCTGCGAAAGTTTCTTGGTTAAGGTCGCCAATTATGGCTGCGATAAAGCCCAAAGCTTCGACTCCAAACCCAGGGACAATGAGTCCACGCGTTTGGCTTTACTCCATTTTGCTGACTTTTCAATATGGAGCGCAGCCTCTTATCTCCAAACGCTGCACCAGGTAACAATATTTTCCTCCAAATTTTAATTTACTTAAATTCTGTTTACTCAAATTCTGCCTTTTGATTTGGCTCGTAATTAATCAAATGTTGGATTTAATTTAATTTACTTTTTGATTGATCATTTCGAAATCTGGTTTTCGGTTATGGTGGAGATTGGAAAAATTAGCAACTGATTAAAGGAACTAAAATTTTGTTGTATTTTACGAGGATTAGTTTATCATGAGCTTTTGGCAAAGTTTTAATGAAATTTTTATGATTTTGCCTAGTTTTTATTTTTTCTTCTTAAGATTGACAGCATAAGTAGAGAGACCTTTGAATTTGTCCCGAAGACAGCTTATTTTTGGACCTGATAAAACTTTGAGATTTTTCATTTGCATTTTTACTGTTGTGTTTCTATCTTGAACTTGAAGCATCATCTTGGCTTGCTGCTGCTTTTATACAATTAGTACTTAAGTATCTTCATTGGCATCAATTGCTCAGATATTTTCTTGGTTCTTTCCTTCCATATCTTAATGCAATATTTTAAAGTTTGAAATGCTAGGATGTACATTCAGTTTAATAATGATTGTACACTCGAACACATGTATATGGATTGATACACCACTGGTAACAGCTATAAATGTCTTCCCCTCACTCTGATACTTTGCGTATGTTTGAACAATTTTTCCTTCCAAGTTTTTAACTCATGATAATCTTTTTTCTACAGACGAGAAGTAATTGTAACTTCATCAGTCTTGACATGTGAGATAGCTAAGGTAATTTTGCGTATGCTTTATTTTACTTTATGTCTGGTTCTGTTCACATTTAAGCATATCAATTTCTAAGATCATTTACTTTTGAATATGCTTACTAGGTTATATGTGCTCTGATTCTCATGGCAAAAGATGGTACTTTAAAGAAAATGGTGAAAGAATGGACTTTGGTGGGCTCACTGACTGCATCAGGTCTTCCCGCCGCAATTTATGCCCTTCAAAACAGTTTGTTGCAGATATCTTACAGGAATCTCGATTCACTTACATTCTCAATGCTGAACCAGACAAAAATATTTTTCACTGCCTTGTTTACGTATATCATACTGAGGTATCTTTCTCAACAGCTCCTTTGTCTATCATCTATCTCCTTTGAGGGTTGTCCTGTGAAAGGAACTGCCTAGATGCTATTATCTCCTTTCAGTTAGAGAATTTAGTACAGATCAACTGGTTCCTATGGGTGCTAGAACTATGTTCTTGTTTATATATTTTACTCATTGTTCTGTGCTGCTCTGAACTTATAGCTACTGATTTGCTGGACTGCTTTTGAGTTTTGCAAATGACTTAGTTACTGGTTATTATATATTTTGCGTGAATTTGATAGTTCTTTAATTGTTTTTCTTTGAAATATGGTATCATTTTCATGATAAGGCATTTATTGACATGGATGAAATAGTAATGATATTGTCAGGATCCTTGTGAGCTCATTTGGCTTGATTGTGATGCTTCTATGCAGGCAAAAGCAGTCAATTCAACAAATTGGGGCTCTTTTCTTGTTGATTATGGCAGCTGTTCTTCTAAGCATTGGTGAAGGCTCTAGCAAAGGTTCAAGTAGTGGTGACCCTGACCAAATTCTATTTTATGGAATTGTCCCAGTCTTGGTTGCATCTGTGCTCTCTGGTCTAGCTTCTGCATTGTGTCAATGGGCTTCTCAGGTGAGAAATGGCTTGGTCTTCGGTTTTGAAGATACAAATTAGTACAAAGGCTTAGTTTTCTCTCTGTTCCTTAATATGTTGTTTATTACAGGTTAAGAAGCACTCCTCATACTTGATGACTGTAGAAATGTCTATTGTTGGAAGCTTATGCTTACTGGCTAGTACCTCTAAGTCTCCAGATGGAGAGGCTATCAGACGCCATGGATTCTTTTATGGTTGGACTCTACTAACTTTGGTAATAGTCCTATTTTATTTGGAAAATTTTCTCTAGAGAGAAATGGGGATGCTCTTGGGTTTAGCACAAGCAGGGAAAGGATAGGATAAGACTGGGTAGAGAATTTTGTGAGTTAATTTACTAAGATCTATATCATGGATGCCTGTAAGTTTATTTTGGCAATCTTTTTATGTTTTAACTGCTATGATACATACATCAAAAAGTTTAAATACAATTGTCTTCCTTTTTTATTTTTATTTTTTTCAGATTCCAGTTGTAGCTAATGCTCTTGGTGGGATTCTTGTTGGCCTTGTCACCAGCCTTGCTGGTGGTGTGAGAAAGGTAAGCATAACTACATAAAAGTAAGTGGTGACTAAGTAGGATGGAGTATTGAAGGGTAGAGTGACGATAGATGGCTGCAGGTCGACATAGGGGCCATCGAATTGCATATGTTGTAAATCATCACGTGAAAAAGGTCTCAAACTTAAAGCCATCGATGTCACTTCTTAGTTAGTAATTTTCCTAGTCCATGAATTGACTTCAAAGAGGGGTGGAGGTAAAGGGAGGCCAAGTGTCCCGGATCTCTGCTGGAATGCAGATTTCAGAATACCCTTTTTAGGGTGTTATTAAAGCTGAAGGACCAATCACTCTTCCTTTTATGCCATAAATATTTTATTGCTTGAATTTATCTCCATACCACATCACTGTCTCAATGATACTTATGGTAGCAAAATTTTCTCAAATGCGTGCAGGGGTTTGTCATTGTTTCTGCACTTCTTGCAACAGCCATGCTGCAGTTCCTTTTTGAAGGAAAGCCGCCATCAGTGTATTGTCTCGTGGCTCTTCCACTCGTCATCAGTAGCATTTCAATATACCAGAAATATCCATACAGAGTGAAAAAGAAGGAAGCCTAGTAACCTGCAGCAAATAAGGGGGTTTCTGAGAGTGGCCTCGATTATTACAGTTTCCATTTGTTTTCCCAAGTTTTAGGGGAAGGGTAAAAGGAATCATTTAGGATGTAAGTGTACCTACTTAGTGTAGGCAAATGAAGAAGGCATATTGTACTTGCGTTCATCAATTTCAGGACATGTTGAATTGGGTATTGATTCTGACTGAAATTGGGAAGAAAAAGAACATGGATTTGATTTAGTCTGACCTTTTCGGGCAGTGCACAATTGTATGAAATGAATCATGCATGTGAAGAGTACTCCCGTGTAGACAGTGGCTTCATTGAGCAAAGCAATAAAGAAAGAATACCAGAATCAGTATTCAATTCCTCTGTGTACATTAGATGTTTTCAGAGGAGTTCTATGCCCCCCCAAAAAAGAAGTCAGAGCGCGGCCATAGCAATGGTCATTTTTATTTCATTATACAGGTGGTCAAGGCATTAAATGAAAAATTAAATATTATTATATTTTTATTTGAGCATTTGACTTGATAATTGGTGCATAATCTCTGCTTTTGCGGAGGCATCTGGCTTCAGGACGGGTTTTTCACTTTCTGTTTGTAGGAAGACGAAGTTATTTTCAGGGCCCATTAGTACTACATGGATTTCTAGCCCAGCCCAAGAGAAAGCGGTAAGAGCAAGCACCCAACAAGCCGTTTTCGTCTGCAAAAGCCTCACAATTCACAAAACCCTCTTCCGGTACCATTTTCGATACTTGAGCTCCACCCAGAAAGCCAAGGAAATTAGAAAATGGCAAGTAGATTAGGAAGACGAGTTGTTCACTTCGCCAACCTTCCAATCAAGCTACTAATGCCAAACACCTTCACCAACATTCAAGAAATAGCGCTCAAAACCATCCCATCGGCGTCCAAGATCGAGATCAAACGCGTCCTCGAATCCCTCTACGGTTTCGACGTCGAAAAAGTCCGTACTCTCAACATGGAAGGCAAGAAGAAGAAACGCGGTGGTTTCTTAATCGCCAAACCCGATTACAAAAAAGCTTACGTCACTTTAAGAACCCCTCTTTCGATATCCGAGAACCTTTTCCCTATTAAGATTATTGAAGAGGAAAAAGAGAGTATTAATAAGAATAGTAAGAGTAAGAACGTTGTGGAAGAAGGGGAAAAGAAGAGACATTGGCTTGATGGGAAGATGAAGAATGGTGGAGCTGAGAAGCGGAAGGTTTCTTACGCCTCGGGTCGTGGCGGCAGCGGCGGCGGTGGAGAGGTGAAGTTTCCTTGGAGTAGCATGACGAGGGCTAGTTAGGTAGGTAGGATTTTTGGGTTTTTCCTTTTCCTTTTCCTTTTTTTAAATAAGGGGTTGAATGGGAAAATTGGACTATCATGAAGAAAGGGTTTTTTTTTTTTTAATGTTTTTTACATTATTGATGAGAAGTTATTAATGATGCATATTACTCAAGTATTATGAAATGGGGTTTTAGTTTTGTTGCTTCAATTTTTTAATTTAGTTTTTGTTTGATTAATAGAGCATAAGTAGTCGGTGGTTGTTGTGGTTATCGTGCAAGGCTGACTATTAAGCAACTTGTTTAACCAAAATGGAATTGATAAGCTTGCTTTCGGATTTAGCATATATGTTGATCAAACAACTTCTACGAATCCTCCCTGCCTACTTGAAAAATCCGAATGCCTGCTTGTTTTCTGTTTCATTGGACACACATTTCTAGCTGCTCACTGAGAAATCTTGAGTTGTTGTCTACCTCATGGATTGGTGTAATAAAGTATTAGTAAGAAAGACTATGTTTAAAATTGAAATTTACATGGCTGAAATGACAGATCCTTTTCCATTATGAACATGTGCTATGGTCTGATAACAGCAGAACCTTTGAGACTTACATGATAGAGATCACAACTCGCTTTCCTTTATGAACAATTTTTATGGTCTAATAACAGACTGTTGAGATTTACATGACTGGGATTACAGTTCCCTTTCCATTATGAACATGTTCATTGCATCTTTCCTTTATAAGAGAGAGATGCAGGGATGTTCTATATGGCAAGATATGGTATTAATTTAACATTCAATCTAAACCTTGCGGAATAAACTAGTCAAAATGGAAAGATAATGCACATAATGCTGTTGAGGCTGTTGGCTGGGTTGAGTATTGAGATTACAAGATTCTTACTGCTGACAAATTTATGATGCTGATTGCCTACGTCTAAAGCTGATTCTGAAGCCCGCTGGATTTGATCTCTGCTGGCCATCTCCATTGTCATCATTTTCTGCCTTCACGTGGAAAGAGTTCTTAATCTTCCTCCAATTCAAACTCCAACCTGATGCATTCTTGTGCTTGTTGCATATCTTTTCATACTCTTGTTGCAGGTCAGAGTAGTCGTTTTGTAGTTCTGTCATCTTTGTCTTTACATTCTCAAGTTCTGATTTGAGGTTCTTTATCTCTGTGTTTGTGGATTGTCGGTGTTCCTCTTGTTCAGAATTATCTTCTCGTGCTAATGTTTCCTTTCCTTGCATTGCCATCCTCATCTTTGCTTGCTCCGAAAATAAAACCTGCATATGAAGTTGATGGATCATACACTATTTAGCCCTCAGAAGCTGGGTTTAGTGCCTGGTGACTTTGTCTACTATCAGAGTGTCAATAGTTTTCTTGATGTTCCTTCTCTTCATTCTGATGGCATTTTATTCACTATTATGTTATCAGGGGCCTGTAATCTAGATGAGTTCTTATTTGTTGTCTGAACACTCTACAGTGAAATCTATACGCTGCTTTTTTGGAAGCACTAGATGGTTTAATTCTTGGGAAACATCCAAACGTTACCTTTTGGTGTCCATAATTGTTCTATTGACCTTGTGATTGCCTTCTTCTCTAGTGATTGACACACACACGCAAATTTAATTTTATATAAATTAGATTATTATGGTTTTAATTGTTCTGTGGTTGATTTATCTCTTACTTTTGTACTCTTATAGTTGATTTGAGCTTTTCCTGCTATGAACGTGAACTTATATCAGGTGCCTTCTGTTTTTTTTTTTCACTAAATGATATGCTTATCAACAGAAAAATCATTGGTATGCATGTGTGCCTAATGCGGACAACCTCCCTGTATAATATACTTTTCCTCTGAATGCCTGAAATATGATTTATCACTGTAGTCATAACTGGTTTGTAAGATGAAGATCTCCTAGTTAGTGCTATGAGAACCATAAAATGCTTTCATGGTTTTAGTTGTGGATTTGCTATGTACGCAAGGCTTTAAGGAACATTTTCACAGGTCTGTCAGGTATATTTAGATTGCAAGCTGTTGTGATTCCTGGTCCAAAAATTCTAATCTAACTTCAGGATAGGTCTGTGCAGTTGCAGTATTACCTTGTACATTTGGTTTACTTTAGAACCATGAAATGGGAGTTTTGTACAGAAGACTTTTTAAGAGTTGACTCTTGATAGCTGATACGGTACAAATTCTTCATAACTCACAGAAGACACTGATGCAGTGAAAAATTTGAATATAGAGTTCTGACATAAGTTACCTGGACAATAGTTCGTAGGGGCAACCGATCATTTTGTGCAGCATGCATGCATGCATCAAATGATAGTTTTTCACTGTTCATTAGTTTGCACAACCTTCTCCGGTCATGCTCAGATAGTGAGGGATGAGTCTGAAAATGATATAAAGAATTAAATATTAAGATCTAAATCAGCAAATGATCTAAATAGCATAAGAGACTTGACAAGTAACCTTGAGATAGATATCAATGGCTCTGTAGAGGCCATCATCACAAGATCGAGCATTTTCTGGCAAGGATTCGGCAAGAACTTGAAATTTTGTGATGGAAAGATAGGGATCCCTGGCTATTTCTGCTAAGTAATTGTCCAATAGCTTACTAACATTTGTTTTCCCTATTTTTGGCTGCTGTTGCTGCTGCTGTTGTTCATGCATCAAAAAATAGTCCAAAATCCTTTGCACCACCTCTATGTTGTGCATTGTTCGCTGCTCGGGTGAACTGTTGAGGAAGGTATATGAACAGGAATATAAATAAGTCTAATTGCATGGTTATAAAGGACTACTCTTCTGGAGGTGTTCTTTTTGGATTGGCATGCTAAATTAGACAATCTGCTAATGAGGTTAAATAGTAATACTCACTTTACCATTATTCCCTGATCTTCATTTTTATAATTAGGGATCAGTAGATCATTTACGCTGGCATCTTCCAGCATCATTCCAACTCTCTTTTCAAGATCTGATATCAGAGCAGGTGATGCAGAATACACCATGGCTGTTTTCAACATCTGCAACAAGAACTTACATGAAACAGCTCCATGTTGAGAAGGAAGTATGCTTACTAGGCTTTCAATAATTGTTTTTTGCTCCTTGTTTTGTCCTGCACCCTCTTCTTCCTTTCTTCTCAAAATACTGAACTGCACCTCGCTCTTCCCAAATCCATATCCTCTCAGTCCTTCCAATTCCTCATCCATGTCTGGAAGCCAGTTGTCTGCATAATTCATTATGCATTTACCTATGATCTCTGCTTTTGTTCCTTTTGCTCTAATTGCTGTCATAATCCTCATGAAATGATCAATGCGAAGGGTAGCCACATCACTGAACCACCAGGTTTCTTCACTAACTATATCTCCAGTTGATGAGTTCTCTCTTGAAGCCTTATAAGCTATCGAGTCACAGCATCTTCTGACAATCTGGAGGTTTTCTGCCCATGGGGATAGGGTTTCACAAGATTTGAGAACAGTAATAGTGTCTTTCCAGGATGCCAGGACTACAAATGTGAGAAAAGCTTCTGTCTTGGCTATGAGATTTCCATCTTCAAATTCTTCTGTCATCTCTAGATATTCTGATGCACATCTTAGTGCAGCTATGTTATTGGGGTTTAAGTCTACTGGGAGACCATAACAAAATTTTAGAATGACCTCAAATGTTTCTGATCCACCTGGAAAATTTTCAAGCTTGAGATCATACCCAAAGTTCGAGATTGAAGGCTGAATTTCCAGCCGCCCTATGTAGCCACTTTTTGATACCAAGGGATACTGTTTCAGGAGAAAGAGATTAGAGAGCTAGTAGTTTGATACCAAGGTTGGCTCTGCACTCTTTTATATGTTAATAATTTCAAGTTGTTAAGATTATTGTGTTTATTGGACACGAGTAAATTGAAAGAGTAACTGGTTTCCTTTATCTTCTAACTGGGCCAGAAAATAATCAGATTTTTCTTCTCTAGGAAAAATTTTGGAATCTCAGAACTCTGATAATGATGAATTAGTGGTAAAACAGGGTCACAAATGCTTTATTTATTTATTACCTATAGTACACATCACTTCATGAGGGGTTTGGAACTTTGTAAAGCTCCCTTACTTTGTGTTTTCCTCTATTTATGTTCTTATTGAACATTTATTCCATACTTCTCTACTTTAGTTTAGCAATAGAAGGCTTCAGAAAAAAAAAAAGGAAAATAAGAAATGAAAGGGGTCCCGATAGTTATGCAGATTTTTGTTTTGCTCATCATAGTTATGCAGGTTATATCGGATGTTGTGCAAAATCTTATTTATCTTTACGATTTACCTTGTGAACATTAAAGATTGCTTCTTGAACTTGGATCACGAAATCTGTGGGGATTTGAGATGTGGCAAACCTGCATAAAATTACCCAACAAAAGAAAAGGAAGCATGAGCTGCAGCAATTTACTTTGAAACAAATGGTAATGAAGGAGAAGCAAGCAGCTTCGGCATCTCAACATGTTATCCTTTTTCAAATCAGTTATTATGTTGCCAATTCTAGTTTAAACTCGAGAGTTTGAATCGCAAGGAATGCATGTTTTACCATGAAAGTCGCTTCCTTTTGAAGCTATCAGCTACAGAGATGAGTTTGTTTGGAACTATGATGCTTTGATCGTAAGCTTGATGATCACTGCCACCGGCATCACTCCCACCAGGACTTCGTGGCTGAGCCATTTGAAGAGACTTCATCATGGTGATGCTCTTCCTGCAGACATGGTATTGAGTTTCTTACAGTTTATATCGGTGAAGAGTTTTATGAAATAAAAGCAGGGTGCAGTTCGAATAAATGTGAGGAGAAAGTCTGTGGCTGGAAGAGACAGATGGTCAAGTTGGTTGGTGCGAGTGGGGTATTTTTAATTACAGAAACTGTTGAAGGAAATCGAAGGAGATCAATCAAGGTTGATGTTATAAGGGAGGGAATGTTGGCTATGATTTGTCAATTTCTCAACCACGTATGCCTGCATTATTCCATGATGATTGTGTGGCTCACTGAAGGCGGACAGACCATTTCACACATTTATTAATACTAGTGTAAGTTCATGTCTTTTATCAGGAAACTTGACGTCTGAGACCGTGGGTCGATAATGATGTAATTCATAAGGGTGTGTGAAAATAGGATCACTTCATTTCTAACAGTATTCCCCGGGGTTTTATAGTTTTGGGCTCGGTAGGCAGAGTTGATAGACCCTTTCTGCCTTTCGGAGAAGCAACGTGACAGCAGTTAGAATCCCGGCCTGCTGTCATGAACTTTTTGTATGCATTTGGCGACAGCCTCGTTTCATGTAATCAGTAACATCAATTTTGGTTGAATCCTGGCTTTATAGCTTTGCTCAGATTCATTCATATATCTAAGAAAAGTGGGATGCCTGCCTATACCATAATCCTGACTTTTGATTGTTCTCTTTGCCAGCTTGTTATTTTTAATAATTCCCTTCGATTGAGTAACATGTTGTGAGTTGTTCCACTTTGCCATGCCATGCAATGCAATGCAATGAAGCTATTTGTTACAAAAGGGGTAAGACTAATTGGTAGCACCATCCTTTCTTCTTCGGGATTTCCTCACGATAAAAAGGTTTCCTTTCTTGAGGGGAAAACGTGGTTGGAAGAGATTGACCAAGCTGGTAATTTGTTGGTTTTTATGCATCTTTAATATAATCATAAAAAAAAAAATTGGAAGGAAACAAGGTTAAATTCCTTCCCTGTTGCCTGAAATGTGTGAATTGCTGCGTGAAGTCCGTTAGAAGGTTCGTTTCCTTAGCTAGAATGTAGAAAGCTAAGCAATTTCGACTTTTATTATTTAATCTGTATTTTCATAAAACTGGGATCTATTTGCGGCTCAATGAATAAATTATTACTAGAAAGGGACAAATTGTCAAAAAATAAATCTCAAATAGGAAGAGGATTAATCTCGTAATTAAAATTTCCGGCCGTGCTCATTGAGCGTCGGTAATAGGACAGAAAGATGGGGGGTAAAATTGGAAAGGAAAAACCCGGTTCAAAGATTTTGACTAGGCCGTCCTCGTCATAGTTGGCGGTTTCTCCTGCTCCCTATATAAAAGGGATTGAACTCAAAGCCTTCATTCATTTTCTTCTTCTCCCTCATTTCCATTTCCATTTCCATTTCCATCTCCATCAAAATAATAATAGTAATAATAACTACAATTTCAGTTTTCTTTCGAGATTCAGATCTGAAACTTTCGCGTTTAGGAGCAAATTGAAAAATGGCGACGGTGTCTCCTCTGGCGAAATACAAGCTGGTATTCTTAGGCGATCAATCCGTTGGTAAAACCAGCATCATTACCCGCTTCATGTACGATAAATTCGACACGACTTACCAGGTAATCTCCCGTGATTCGACGTAATTTTTTCATTGATTCATGCAGATTCAATGAAGATTTGACCGTTTCTTAAACTCCTCTGTTTCATACATTGTTTTAATTTGATTTAGTTTTCCGTATTCTATTTGTTGACCGCGAAGTTTAATTACGGTTTTAATATCGTCTGTCCTTATGTTGTTGATCTCGAGCGAAGTGATCGTAGTTTAAAAATGCTTGATTTGTGACGTACAAGGAATTATTATCAATTTTGCGTGGTAGCTTAAACAGATCTTGATTTTTCTTTTTTGGTTTTTTTGGATTAGTTTAATTTTTTTCTTTATGATAAATATTTCTAATTAATTGAATTTGAAAATTTCTTCCATTAGATCCTAGAATACTTGAATTGAGGGGTGTTCATGTGCATATTTTCCTTGAATATTTTTAAGCTTTTGAAAGAAGACTTTGCTCGCGATTTATTGATGTAAACCAATTGCAGGCTACCATCGGGATTGATTTTTTGTCAAAAACAATGTATCTCGAAGATCGTACAGTTCGTTTGCAGCTTTGGTAATATAAGTTCTTCCTTTCCTCTCTCTCGCTTCAAAATTGTAGAATCTTGGAAATTTCTGTTGAACGCTTATTTTATTCAACTCTGGAGCCATTGCCATAAATTTTGGAATGAACATAAGCACGTTTCTACTGAACTTAAGGCATTTGTTTTGATTGCTTATTAGTTAGACTGCAAATTAGTTCCAAAATTAGGTTAATTTTTTCATAAGGCATTTTAATTTATCATCAGCGGTGAGGCTTTAAAGTGGTGGGTGATGGCCGGGACATATAGAAAAAAAAAAACCAGTTTTTCTTGTTGAATCCCCCGGTCTTTCCTCTACATCCAGTTAGAAGAGGCCACTACTTTGGAATTGGAAGCTAATTCACTTCTGTTCTGTTCTTTATCCACTTAAAGAATATTGTCCAAAGTCATCATGTAACAATGGTCTGTTTGGTAATTGAGTAAAGTATAACATGCCGATTAATCTAATTTTCTTGGTTTTTCAGTTTTTCATGATGCATATACTCTTCAATTCTCCAATCCTTGCTTCATTTAGTTTTATCTTATAATTTCACAGGGATACTGCTGGGCAGGAGAGATTCAGGAGTCTTATCCCAAGCTACATCAGAGATTCTTCTGTTGCAGTAATCGTCTATGATGTAGCTAGTGAGTATAAGCTAATTAACCCAAGTACTTTTTTTTTTCACTATTATTTTTCTTTTTTAGTTCATTAGATGAGAGACAATGATAAAAAAGCTTTTGTTAATTGACGTTATGATAATGTTGGTAAATTACTGTCCCTTGATAGCCATTATCACTATATGGTAATGTTGCCATTCATGTTTACCTTATTTATTTAAAATTCTCACTTGGCTATCTCCTTGCAGATAGGCAATCATTTTTGAACACTTCAAAGTGGATTGAGGAGGTACGCACAGAACGAGGCAGTGATGTCATTATTGTCCTTGTTGGGAACAAAACTGATCTGGTTGATAAAAGGTTAGTCACAAATTGAGAAATTAAAATTTTCAGATTGATTTTCCATATTGTTGGAATTCAATGAGGTTCTTGTCTCAGGTTTTAATCAAATTTAAAGGTGTAAATCTCATTGACAGAGTATCTTTTTAGCTTGCCAACTGACACTGAAGCCAGCAAAGTTGACTTGCATGTTTTTCTTTTCTCATATTGATATCTCTATACAGGGCTTATGCGCTATGCTTTCAGCTTTTGAAAAAAGAACGAACTTAAAAATTTTGTTTACCTCTTCTCAATATGATACTTAGGTCTACGATTGCAATTGAGGGGAATTTCATGTAACAGTCTGACCTAGATCATACAAGTAATTCTTGATGTTGTTTCCATTTATATTGTTTGGTGATTAAACAGGCAAGTTTCTATAGAGGAAGGAGATAACAAGGCTCGTGAATTTGGAGTCATGTTTATAGAAACCAGCGCAAAAGCAGGATTCAATATCAAGGTAAAAAAGGAAACACTATTTGATAGTCATAACAAAATATTACTTAGCGTTCCATATATTCTTTTTGTTAAAGAGTCAGTGCAGTTTGGGGATGAAATTTGTTTGCTTGTAATTTCTTTCTATAAGTTATTCTAGGGGTTTATCTTTTGTCGACGTTGATCTGCTTCTATAGCGTGCTTGCCACATCGTGTCTATGCAAATGCATTGGTATTCTTCACATTGTCCTTTGTTAACTTCCAGTTTTTTTGTGAATGTGAAATTGCAGCCTCTCTTCCGCAAGATTGCTGCTGCGTTACCTGGGATGGAAACTCTTTCTTCAACAAAACAGGAGGACATGGTGGACGTGAACTTGAAGCCTACTGTCAATTCATCCCAGAAGACAGAACAACAAGGAGGGGGTTGTGCATGTTAAGAGAAATGTATTTACTAAAAGCTTAAGAGAGAAAAAGTAGCATTCAAGCATTTTTTTTCAGCTATCAAATACACAAGTGAATTTAGCAAACACCCGTAAAATATTGTTCCGGAGCAAAATCTTTTTTGCTCTTCAGTTTACGATCCAATTTCTGGATATTTCAGGAAGGTGGCCTACGCTTCTGGTCCTACGGTAGGTTGTTTCACATCTCTTACTGTTATTTTCCTCGTAGTTTATGGAACTTCTTCCATGCGTCGTAGCAACTAGACTTCGATTGTGTTGAGTATTTTATTTGTCTCACAAAATTCCTTCTAGTATATAGCCATTCATTGTGTGACTTGAATTGGCAGCTTTAATGCTCATAAGGATTTTTTTTATGAGAATTTTCTACAGATTCCATTCTTTATATATATCATACTGAAAATAAAAGTACATTGTACTGCATTTATTTTTTGGGTGCATAAGGGAGCTGCAGAGGATAACAACGGCTAGGCAGCTTAAGTTGTTAAAGCATTGTACTGAAAGTAGGTTTACTTTATGGCAAAAAGAAAACAAAAAGGTTGCTGAATTGGTTTTGAAAAGGTTACAGAGAGGGACTAGCCTTAAAAAGTATCTGTGCCTAAGAAGATGTTTTGTTTTGGGTCAAATATTTGTTTAATTTCCAAACAACAACCCAAGGTCCTTTCAGAGTAATAGCCATCATCGAGTCATAAAGATAATAGGCCCTATCACAGCCATTTCTTATGTAGACCCATGCTAGGATACGCTCTTTGGAGTTATCCAAAAGCATATGTGTTACTATCAAACAAAAAATGCAAAATGAAGAAAATAGTTATTGTGGGTGAAGCAGATGGAAGGTACACTTTGGCACGATAGCCAAATTCCGTGTTACTATTATCAGTATAATTTTCAAGTTATTGTTCCACCCGCCACGACAGTATGCCAAAGGTACTGAAATCGTGCCTCTACCTAATGCCTTTAGAGCTTTGCGGTTTCACCCACTGATTTTTTCCTTTTGGCAGTTGGCACGGCTACTTTCCCCACCATGAAGCCACCTCGCTATCATGTAATTTACGTGCCCTGGATTGTAACAGAATTCACCCCGCCCTAAGAAAGTAGATTTGCTTTCCGCTACCCAGTCAAATATCCCAGTAATATTTATAAAATAAACCTCCAAAGGGTTGTTATAAAATAATATAATACTTCTTCCTAGTGTTGGAACAATGATAATGTACTTGTTCCTGTGCTCATCAATCTCTACATTCTCAGGCACAAGTTAAATCAACTTTTTCCATCTCCAACATCCTAGTAAATTCTCTGGGCAATGGTAAGAGATGCTGCATTGCTGAAACACTAGTAATATTTACAGAGGAAAATCATCCAAAAAAAAAAGAGAAAACTATTAACATTCAAAATCTAAACTTAAGCAGCTGTTCTGAAGGCATAATACATAATTCTCAAGAAATTTCAGAAAAACAAGTTCAAGCATAAACTAGAAGGTGATGAAAGTGGAGGTGCTAGACATGATTGAACCCATCACTATTTTGTCTAACTCTCAGCGTCAGATAAATCAATATCAATGTCCCTACACTTGACCTGAGCCAAACAAGAAACAATAAGTCAATGATTGAAAGAGAAGAAGAAAAAAAAAAAAGAAAAAGAATCAAAAGGGCATCTCTGAGAACTGTTCGTACTAGGAAAATTTATGATTGCTTTCAACTACCATATGCATTAGTACCAACAAGCCGACAAGAAATGTAGCAAATCTCATTTCAATGTAGAAATATTAGAATTTATAAGGTTACAAGAGGTGGCATGACATTTGAGCTTTATGTAATGGATGTGTGATGAATGGAGTTCAAAAGTGGTGGGTCTCACATTGGACAGCATAGAAGGTGAGAACATTTAATCAATTTCAGATGAATATCATAAATTTAGTTACTAGATGCATATTGTTTGGTAAAATCTTCATCAAGGTAAGTTGCGGCAAGGGTTGGCTATCTTATGACTTGAAGGAAAAAAAAGTTATAGCTAAAAATGAGGGTTCCTGGTGGTGGCTCTCATGATTTGGAGGCATGCAGAGTTCAAGTCTTTGACCAATGCACTAGATAATTGACTCCTCCATTATAAGGAATCTAATAGAGAGGTAAAGAAAAACAAGCAGTTATATTTGATATGGCATTAAGTTAATAATATGCTCAACTTGCAAAGTAGATCAATGGACAAACAACTCTACAATAAAGTTTCATCAGACTAACTAAAGATAATTCTCAAAATGCAGTTAAGCTTCAACTGAACTATCACATCCTTATTTTACTATCTTTCACGTCTTGCATCACTACTTTCCATTTTTGATCTCCCTAACATCCTAAACCTACTTGCTCCATGCAATAATTCCCCCTTAGCTATCAACTTGTCCACAAATTCTTCTCATTTTTGGATATCCTCACTGACTCCAAATAGTCAATAATTACACAATCTTTTCATTCCTCAATCACATTAGATTTGGAACATGTGTCAATATTACTTTCTTAAGAATTTTATAATGACTTTGGCCATCGTAAAAATTTAAGGTTGTAAACTTTTAATCAGACTTTGACTTCATAAACAAAATATATCTCCATCAAGTCAACATACAAGATAGAACCATAGTGTTGATGTCTGGGCTTAATACTAATGTGGTTTATTTTAAGATGCTAACAGTAATTCAAATCTATTCTCTTACTAAATGGAAGTATCAATTAGAAAATACTAGGCCTGCTGAAAAACTTGTAATTTAGAAACAAACAGGTTGTTTGCTAGGAATTCCAGAGCTTACAAGATTGAGAAAAGGAGGACTATTTTCCTTGAATCAAAGGATGCAGCCCGTTTATATCTTCTCCATCTGTTCGTTGGTGCATCATGAACCCTCTCAGTTGATGATTTGTCTGTTCAAGTAGAACTCAGTTTTAAATCGAAAACACATTCTACATGGCAATAAGTGAAGGGTACAGTATGGAATGAAGAATCAAATGTGCAATATGGATAACCTAAAAAGAACTAGACAGCTCGTAGATGTGAAACATCAGAGAAAAGGTAGCAGCCAATTCCAAGAACAATTACAAACAAATCCAATCAGATAGCTAAATCAAAGTTTAGGGATCAGGAAAAATACTTAAACAGAGTTCAATCTTTGAATTCTTCAGAGCCCAAAAATGAAGTTACTGTTTTCACATAGAATTCTCAAGTATCAATGACAGGCCCATTCAACTGTCTGTATTTTGTGCATTTGATATCAATTATCATGTCAATGGAATTACATATGTCGAATGAAGTTCTTTTGTCAACTTTACTCTTCTTTAGGCCAATGTTTAGGCCTGTAGGCAGTGGGCTGGAAGAAGATAACATGTTTGATCCTGAATTGCCTTTAACAGCTTGGAACTAGCAAATAAATTCTCTTATTTTAAATGTTTTCTTGTTATTGTTCAAAAGAAACTGCCAAACATATCTTATGCTAAAGCATGTAATTATGATTAAGTCATGGAAACAGAAAATGAATCCATAGCTTAGCTTATGGGACATAGGGAGATTATTGTTCAAACAAGTATAAAAAGACATACATATATAAAATATAAATATATATAGGTAATAGAATATGATTATAGACCTCTCTCAGACTGAGTTTTAGTGGAATTAACTCACTATTATTTCAAAGCTGAGTGAACTCTCACCTACTAAGCTTGCTTGTCTCTGCAACACCTTCTGCAAATGCTGTAATTCATTGAGATCTAACATAAGGATCAGAGTGAAATAAAAAGAGATATGCCAACACTCACAGGAAATTATCAGCAATGCTTTGATGATTAAATATTTAAATTAGGTATATTTCACACCATACATTTGATCTGCATTTCAATGAGTGTTCCCTTTCAAAAGGAGACAATTTTTCTAATAGCTACAAGATATATAGGTAGGTGAATGGTACTTACTGTCACTACACCTTCGCTTTTTGTATTTCCAACAGTTTCATTGCTGGATTTAAGTATGTCAGAATTCTCTTTCTCAATATTTATGTCCAGAATGCAAGATGAATAATCATCTTCACTATCCACTTTCAAATCGATGCAGTTCTGGCAACTCAATTGCGCATCCAAACACATCTGGTTTTTAGATGAAAAAGGAACTTCTAAAAGGCTCAAAAAAGTTAACTGTGGTGTGCATTTTGGGTTCGTGTTTCCTTCCTCAGGCAACACAGAAATGCTATAGACATCCTGGCCCTGCACAAAAGGAACTGATAAATAAACAGAAGTATAGAGAGATTAAACAGAGCAACTCAAATAACTCCCAAATTCTCATTTTGAAGTAATTTATTTTGAGGAACGAACGAAACATTTGAACCAACCTTTAAATAGAGATTATTGGGATCAGAAATATTGTTTAGAAAGAATCAAATCTAGAAATTACAAAAATAGAAGCCAAAAACTAAATGTAAGAAAAAAAGAGGAATCCAAACTTAAGCCTTAAATCTCACAGGATGAGACAGATTTGAACTGTTCAACACATGTTCCATCAAGAGGTTATCTCAATGGACTAGCAGCTGTGTACACTTTATCTGAGTTCCAGTTTACATGAATTTTCACTCCTAGAAATGAACTGATATGATTGAATAAAAACAGAGGAGGAAGAGAGAGGGTTTGAAGAGATCACGCTGATGCCTTAGAGATTGAGCATCAACTCAAAGCCAAAATGTAGGTTTTTTAAAGAGTATTTACCTTTAATTTTACTGGAGAAACTGATTCTCAAGCAGTACCAAATTTACTAAACAAGTCTTTTTAGTCTATCAATCAAAAGGTTACACAGCTAAGAACAGGTTATAAGAGTGTATTAGCAGATACTAGCATGTGACTGACATTTTTGCAGGTTTATGCCTGTCATTTGGGAGCAAATATAATATCAATAGCAGCTTGACTTTCCTTAACAACAATGCAGGCTGCTAAAGAAGGATGTGACTGGTTAAGTGTATATTAGATTATTCAATTGAGCAAGTCAATTTTAAGACATCCCTCTCAGACCATGCGGATACAATTGATTTTATTGGGGAGGAAAAAATGACTGCAGCAGATTCCTAATGGACTTACATGTGAAGTCTTTAAGCTGCATTTTTCTCTTGCTGGAAATGAAGTCTCCTCGATTAGAATAGGCAAGACATCTGAAAACTCAATTAAAGGAATTCATTAAACTATCGAACTGAGGAAATTGGATAATTCGGTATCTGACGCGAATATCGTTACCGAGAGAACAATGCTGGTGGGTCTCATCAAAGCTTGGTTTAATCAACTCAAAGCATGAGATGTTGACTGGTAAATTGGTGCTTCCTTCCACCATCCCTGGTAAAAATGCTTTTTCCTGGAAGTAAACGAAGCATGCAAAACAAACTTTGATAAAGAAAGCTACAGAGATGACATAGCAAAGAAGAAAGACAACTGAAAGCACAAGTGGGTATCAATAGATTGTAAGACTGATGCTTTTGAAGTTCAATTCTAAGTCAAGCCTGTGGTTTCGAATTTTCTTCAGACTCATAGTGGATGACATTAACATTAGAATTTAAAGGAAAAAAAAATCAGATTTACTAATTTAGAGAGATGATGAATTTTTTTTCTTTTTTTCTTTTTTTCTTTTCAATATGAAGAGAAGAAATCATCATAACTAGAATCTTAAATAGGAATTAGGCAATGCAAAAAAAATTAGGTCATCATTGCCATAGTTAAAAAAAAAAAAAAAAGCCATTCCATTTGACCAATAAACCGAAGAAAATTGCAAGAAATTGAAGTGAATATATCTTCCTTTTCATACATTTTCTCAGCTGCCAAACGTAAAATTCATATATTTTTTTAAAATAATAGAAGCAGTGGAAGATAGACTAGATCATAACGGCCATGAAATATCAGCTAATCATATGCCATTATAAGCAAATTCCACTCCCCAAAAAGCCAAAAAAAAAATAATGAATGAATGAATGTAATGCAATTCCCTCTAGTTCCCAAGAAAACGCGAAAATGCAAGAAATTTGAAATGAAAAATCCTTCCTCTTTCCCCACATTTTCTCAGGCGGAAAATCTAGCAAACACTTCAATTTCACAAAATCAAAGAAACTTGACACTTGATCCAAAATTAGAAATTTTTATTTCCAAAAACAGCTCCAATTTCACAAAAGAAACAGAAAAGAATCTAAGACTTTCACATTCAACAAAATTAAGAACTTGTGATGAAAAAAAACTCACCTGCTCGATCGATTTAGCGGCCATTGGAGAAAAAATTGGCAGAGAGAATTTCTTTTTTAGAAAATCTCAGAATATTTCACAAATGCATTTGATTTAATTTGTTTTCTTCGAAGTTGCTCTCAATTTATAATTGTCGTTACTTATATAGTAGTATAAAAGAAAGAGAAAAGAAAATTATGAACGTTAAAGTGCTACTACATCGGAGGAGACCGGAGGATGGCGCGATTCGCCAGATGAAGGCTCGTGATTACGACCACGACGACAAGGACAAAACTCCTTTCCCTGCTCTTCTTTTTGTTTTGACGTAAATGCCCTTCTCCTCTTTCCCTTTTTTAATTTCTCTCCTTTCTTTCCCTTTTTATCCGTTCTTTTAGGAATTAGGAGGGTTGATACAACTACGCCTTTCTCGAGTTTGTGGGTTTAGAATAAAAGATAAAGCGGAATTCTTGATAAGATTTTAATATTTTGAATTATTTTATTGAGATAAACATATTATCTTCCTTAGATATATAATAATTTAAAAAAATCAAGAAATAAATCTTTATAAAGAAGGATTAGAATAAAAACCTTTATCAGGAATCTCATAACTCTATCTTATCTTAATACATAACATAATCCCATATATTTGAAAAAATGAAAAAGTCAATAGTTACCCATTAAATCAGAAAAGAGTTAATAGAATAATGTTATGCATGCCCTAGTAGTGGTTGGTACTTTTTTGAGCCATATGTTAGAAAATAGAAACATTGCCCCCTGCCCCCCTCACCCCTACCAGGCCAACCCTTACGGTACTACTACCACTAAAAAGTTGTCGGTTCAAACACTTATAAAACATTGATCTATCACTTATAATTTTGATATCTAAGTGATAAAATGTTAGCAAACAAAAATTCTAGTAACAGAAAACATTTATATACCAATTTAAGTTAGAAGTGCAATTTTACAATCCAAAAAAAAAAACCAAAAAATGAGAACTAAGAAATCATTTCAAATGTCACACTTTAATGCCAACTAAGAAAAGATAAGGAGTAAATGCCAACCAAAACTACGGATCAACATTTTATAGCCATAATTTACTATTCCAACTACCATGCAAATCCAAGGTCTTGTTCTTTGGGTCCATGACAACTCAACATTAGAGTATGGGCTAACATGGATAATATAAAAAAAATACACTTAAAAAATAGAAAAAATAAATAGTATTAAAAGATAGGCAGATTTAAGATTTTGGTGGATGTGGAGGGCAAGATGAGAAACAGAAAATCTTCAGTGGGGTGATTAATAAAATAGGTACAAGATTTGTCTGGTTGTCTGAATAAGCTAAGGCTGCACGTGAAGGTAAAAGCCCAAGGAAAAGGGCGCTTTGATATTTGATGCCACAGACAACGAGACAAAAGTCAATCAAAAGAGATTCACGGGTCATTTTGCACTATTTAGCAAGCACCCCCCGCTGCCCATGCCCTGCCTGTGGGTGTTCCCTGGGATCCTATTTGATCTTGCTGTCCTGACTCAAAATAAAAAAAAAAAAAGATCTTGGTTTTTTTTTAAAATTATTATTATTTGATATATAATTGGTCCCTTGGTGTTGTCATTTTAGAACCAATCCGTTCAAAGTTCCAATTGCAGGTAATTGTCAATTGGCCATGAACAATTATCATAAATAAGGAAGGCAAGATGATAAGGAGTACAAAAATGCAACAGATTCATAAAATTTTTATTATTGAAACTATATTATTCATTATTTTTAATTTTCATTTCAAATTTTAATTATTCAACACAACATAAAATAAAATATAGTTTTGCATTTCTTTTATTTTTTTTGAAAGACTTTGCATATCTTTAATTAAATTTAAATCATGCATGTGTGATATAATTTTTATATATATATACATATACATGCGTTACTTTTCTTATAAATAAAGAGAAAATATTATTATTTGATCTTTAATTAAATTCCATTTGATTGTTCGTTTGGCTGTTAAAAATTTAAATAAAGTTGAAATGGCATACGTGTTAGTACATGTTAGGCTTTACGATAGATGAATATTAATAATTTTGAATGTAGTATTATTCGTAGAATGTCGCTATCGCTAGCCTCCCTTGAGTCTTTATAGCCAAGGAGAAAATAAAAGTGTCCAAGGCCAAATCCTTTGTGCCTATAACCTATTCCTCCAAGCAAGCGATTAAGCTAAAAGACAATTGAACATATTATTGCATGACATTTGTCACGCTATAACACGTGTGGATCTTTTATCGTTACACGTATAAAACATCTGGTGCATTAAGTAATCAAATACAGATAAAATGGTACTTAAAAACAGATACTAACTCTTAATTCTTATAAATTATTTTTTGCTCTCTCTAACCAGCATTCTCTCATTAGGTGGACCTCAAAAAATGGAATGAATGAGAAGCTTTTAAGACTGAATAACATAGAATTATGATAATTAATTTGAAGGTTTTTAACAATATTTTATTCATGATGTAAGATTTTTTTTTAAAGGCTTAATGTAAGATATTTTTTACTATACAATTAAACTTCCGCATTAAGTGATAACGTTTTTGTTAGTGAGAACTTACAATATTTTTCTTGAAATAAAAAATTTTAATTATTTAAAAAATAACTTATAAATTATAATGCTTTCTTTTTTAAAAATTCCCATAATTTCTAACATTTGACGTTAAATAATGTTATTTTATCAAATAATTGGATAATTTGATTACTCATAATTGATATTGAGATAAGAAATACAAAGTAACTTATTTCTTACAACCTTTTAGCGAGCTTATAATATTAACCAATTCTTCTTCTTCTTCCTCGGCCAAAGTGCTAAACGTTGGGTTCCACAACTTCTATTTATTACAGTTAGATTTGCATGTCGTCATAAAGTTGGTAAATAATGCAATAATAAATCAAAAATAGGATCCCTCATCCCCACTCTCTTTGCTGAGAACCTTGGCTGGAATTGCAGCACCCGAAAATATCTGTACCCTTTCATTGAAGCACAATAACTTTTGGTGGGTCGATATTCAATACGCAATTGCGGTTTACAAGGGTTGTACTTGACAGAGAGAAACAGTGTATTTTGATTTTTCCTTTTCCCTCGATAAGGGGTTTCCCAGGAAATTCAGTTCTTACCCGACTTGACAGCAATCTAAAAAGCCAACTTGCTGTTAGATTTTTACATAGACAATCAAATTTACATTTGATATAGAATGAGGTATCAAATGATATTCAGTGATTGGATAATGTAACTATATGACTTTGTACAAAATACAAAATTACCTGCGATAGACTTTTTTTTTTTTTCTTCTCTGATCAAAAGTTAAAATTCAAAACAAAAAGATAATATTTATTTGCCATACAAGTATATAAATATATTTTCAACATTTTGATGGTTGAGATATATATCTACTTTTCAATATTTTAAAATGTGAAATAATTAATTCTGCAAGGTGCGTGATGTTCAACCATTTCATGATGATATTATAGTGAAACTCATTTTAAAACAGACTTAACTTGAAAAGATAGTAAGATATAGACATATAGTTAGACTTTTGTTTTTGGAAATGCAAAGAAGATTGAATTAATATGAAAGGAGTGCAAAAATGCTATGAAAAGTCTCCACTTAAAGATGGGTGGAAACTTTCAGCAGCAAATGCAACCCCCCATTTAAACAAAAAGATCAGGTCCAGTAAAAACACAAAATCTCACCTCAGACAGAATCTAACTTTTTCAGCTAGCAGCTGGCCTTTCAACGAAACAATGTTAATTCAAGCAAACTCTAAACCTTTTTTAAGAAAAACCAAACATTTAAGACCACAAAATTAATTAACATATAAATCATTCCATAGATATAGCAAAAACTAGATATAAGATATTTTAAAGAATTTAGTGCAAATTGGCTTAAGACAAGCATGGAGAGGTAATTAGTGCCGCATGACAGATGGATGTCCTTAATTTGCTTCAGTCTGTCCCTCATGTCCAAACCTCCCTTCAGACTTCCGATTAAAGTTCGAAAGTCTAGTTAAAATTAGACTTGAATTATTTACTTAAGAAATAAATAGAGCCAAGGTGTGTTGAAACTCAATATCAGTCTGACATGAGGCTTCAGGCACCTTTATACTCACCTTAGACACAGCAATTCTCACAGATGAGAAAGGGGCAATAAAGATAGCATAGCAAATCAAGTTATGAAAAGGAAGTGCAGTTACAGAATGATTCCACCACTCGAACAGATAATAGTGGCTCAAACTTAACAGTACATTCCTTATCAAAAAGGATTAATCTTCCTAACGTTAAAAAACTAGTGAGATTACACTCTAACCACGGTCCAAACATCCTAAATTACAAAATCTAGAGAATATTCACCCTAAACAGTTGTTGGTGGAAGTGATTCCATCGATGTCATCGGCTGGGTGAAAAACCCACATTCCGCACCGTGGAGACTACGAGCTTACATGCTGATCATCGAGAATATATTGTCACAAATAAAAAGGTGGTAGATTCAACACATGCCCCGCGAAGCAAACGATATGATCGACCAGCAGGTTAAAGAGGGAGTCCAACGACCTCAGAATATGCTGGTAGTATTGGAGTAACGCGTCTTTAAGTGGCAATTTGTATTTATAGTTAGTTACAAGTGATTGCAAGAAAACTAACTTTCAACAAAAGAGTAAAAATAACTATTTCTAATTACCACAGAAAGTATTGATAAACTATTGAACAAGAAAAACTAAACACGTGTCTTGACTTAAATCTTACGCATGCTGCTCAGGTGCCTATCTTCTCCTCTATATAAAGCTACTCCGTTGTTACTCTTTAACTCTTTACTCCTCTTAGTAGCATATCTCAAGACATATCTCACTAATCACCTTGTTTCACGAACAAAGTAAAATGAAAGAAAAGAAAGAGAGAAAAAGGAAATTATAAATGTGAACAAATAGAGATCTTACTAAATATTTGACATTTGAGTTAAGAAATTGTGGGGTGACTTTATCAAAAAAGTAATTGTAACTGAAATTGTCTTAAAGGTGATGATTGTTATAAAATAGATATTGATGCTATCGATGAGGTCCTCTTTATGGATGATGCCATCGATGAGTATGCCGTTGGTCAGCTCAAGGAATTTGACAGCAAAAAGCTTGTGCCTGCTACACAAGATGGCCTGAGAATGAGATGAAAAAGAACGAAGCTTTGAAGAAAAAGTTGGGGTGCCTGTGCAAGGTTATCAAGGATGTGTTGGGTGACAAGGTTGAGAAGGTTGTGGTCTTTAACCGTGTTGTTGATTCTCCCTGCTGCTTGTTCACTGGTGACTATGGTTGGACTGCCAACATGGAGAGAATCATGAAGGCCCAGGCTTCGAGGGATAACAGCATGGCTGGATACATGTCAAGCAAGAAAACCATGGAGATTAACCCCAAGAACCCCATCATGGACAAGCTGAGAAAGATAGCTGATGCTGACAACAACCACAAGTCTGTGGAAGACCTTGTTCTCTGTCTCATTTTAATTTGAAGGTACGCTTAAGCGAGTTTTTTTTTTTTAAATGTGATTGTTGAAAATGTGATTAATAGGAAGATAAGTTTGCAGAATTTAGTTTAAAAGTATTTTATTAGAATTGTAGAATAAATTTATAAAATTACTTTTACAAATAAAAATATACAATTGAATAAACTTACTTTCTTTTTAATGAAAATTTTAACTTTTTAAATTTTATCCTTTAAAATAATAAATAATAACATGAAAAACTAATATAATATTTTAATATTAATTATTTAAATAGTAAAATATATAAAATTGCAAAATATTTATTTTTATCTTAAACTTATAAAGATTAAGAATAATAATGTCTAGAATTATCAGATGAATAATAAAAAAGCATTATTCAAAGAAGGCTAAATATCCAAATAAGTTTTTGAACTATATCAATAAAGTCAATTTAACCTCTATTCTTTTTTTACATTCAAACAAATCCTTAAACTTTTATTTTAGATCAAATAAGTCCGTTACTCAATAGTCAACAATACAATCAATAATTTTAATATTACGCTATCTGTTGTATGGCATGTTAACATGTCATATTGATGATGTCAATGCCACATAACAAATAATGTGACATAAAAAATTACTAACTCAAAATTACATTTTTTCCTTTCCAAATGTCTAAAAATTATTCATTAGAGATTTAAAACAAAAAATTTTTAAAAAAAGAACTAATTGATTCTAACTGGTTATCATCGTTTCTTAACTAATTTTCATATTCTTAATTAAAGCCATCCTTCCTAACCAAAAAAAAAAAAACCTAATGCAACTTTTCCAGTTTGATTGAAGCCATTGTTACTTGACTGAAAGTTAGTATAAAAAAATCTAAGAATACCCAGAAACAATTTTAAGAAGATGAAGCATAAAGGTAGGACATACAAAATTTATAACACTAAAACTAACAAAGACACAAAATGTTGTTTCACAATAAAAAAAAGTCAAATCCTTGTTTTCTCTTCCCTAAAATTTGTAATAAAGGAAATTTGATGCTTTTTTCTTTCCTAAAATCTGTCAAAGAAAGTTAAATCCTTCTCTTCTCTTCCATAAAATCTATAAGAAAAATCCAATGCTTATTTCTTCCTTAAAATCTGTAAGGGAAATTTGATGGTATTGAATTTTATTTACTAATAATAATAGATTCTCTCTCCACATCTTTTACAATTTTTGAAAATTCAAGGCTACCCAAAGAATGATTTCTAGAAAATGAATAAGAATTTGCAAATAGAGAGATGACATTCTGATTATAAGGTACGTAGGGTTTAGTGAATGTTGAAGAAAGTGAAAGGTCTTTTTATTTTTTTTGTTAGGAAGGATGACTTCAATTAAAAGATGGTAATCAGTTAAGAAACAATGATAATCAGTTTGAAACAATTAGTTTTTTTTAATTTTTTATTTTAAACCTCTAATCAATAATTTTTGGACATTTGAATACGTAAAAAGGAAAAACTCAATTTCTAGTTAATAAGTTTTTATGCCATGTCATTTACCACATGGTATTGATATCATCAAGATGACACGTTAACATGCCACATAGAAGATGACATGGCATTAACTAACTTTCATTAGCTAACGATTAATGTGAAGAGTTTATTTGACTCAAAATAAAAGTTTAAAAATTTATTTAAATACAATAAAAGGATAGAGGCTAAATTGAATTTCTTGGTATATTTCGAAGGCTTATTTCCATATTTTGCCTTCAAAGAAGTTTCTAATTTTTTTGTCTTTGAACATTTTTGACTGGTGATTTCTTCTTTTATTTTTTTAAATAAATAGCAAATGCTTTTAATAATAATTTTTCATGGACAAATAGAAAGGCTTCAATGTTTCAATCAAATCTTATTAGACAACAAGTAAATTGTAGGTAAAATGTGCTAATGGAATATTTTTCCTTATTTTTCTGTATGAAAATTTGTCAATTGAACCATGGCCTTTCCAGGCTTAAGACCAAATTTTTGTTTCTACCATTAGATTTTGTACACTTAATGAAAAAAATAATGGCTGAATGAAAAGAGCAGCCCCTAATGTTGGGTTCTAGTATCTAAATTTGGATATTGAAGAAGAAAAAGAAGAGAAAATAGAAGAAGAGTGTCAAAGTTAAGTTGGAAAAAAAAATTCTTGTCTTTGAATTTGGGTGAAGAAGAAGAGAAAATAGAGTCTTATCGAGAGTAAGTTGAAAAAAAAAAAATTTTACTTTCCTTTTGCTAAGGGAAAGTAACTTTCCCTCCATGCCCTTAGCGTATTGTAATGACATTACAATTGTAAACACATTCCTTTCCTTTTATTACTAACCAAACGTTACAAAGTCATTACACCCATTTAAATGGCAAGGAATGTGTTGTTATTCCACAATACCAAACGCTCCCTTAGCTCTAGTTATATTAATAGTTTTACATTTTGTATGGTGCCACCTTTGAGAGGTTTTGGTTAATTTTGGATAACTCTCAAAGAAAAATTTCATCTAATTATATCTTTAAGAGATAATTTAACAAAACTCACAACAACTATAATGATTTGGTTAATAAATTTGTACTTTTTTTCTTTTATTACGAAGAATAATGTTTTTTATGGTATATATAAAGACCCACCCATCTACTTGGTGGGAACACTCCCTCTCTCTAATGAACCCCTATGGTATGTCTGTTTAATGACCTTTTCGATTTTGAGATAACCTCTTTCCCTTGTGGCCATTTACTAATGGATCCATCTTGTTAGTTTAAGGGAACACTTTAATCCCTCTTATTTTAAAATAATATTTTTATCTTTTGTAACGTATTAATTTGATTAAATATCCAAATAAGTTCTTGAACTATGTCAAAAAAATTAATTCAGCTCATATCCTTTATTGCGTTCAAATAAGCCTCTGAACTTCTATTTCGGATTAAATAAGCTCATTTCCCTAACTATTGACTAACTTTCATTAATCAATGATATATGTGACTCTTTTATATCATGTCATCTGCCATGTGGTAAATGATGTGGTATTAAATATTATTAATGAGGATTTGTGTGCTTACTTTTTTACCCATTTACTCAATCCTAATCAACAATATTTAACGTCACATTATCTACCACGTGGCAGTGATATAGTATAAAAGTATCACATGTACCGTTGACTAATGGAATTTACTCAACAATTAAAAAGAGGGAGTTATTTGACCTGAAATAAAAGTTCAAAAACTTATTTGAACACAATAAAAAGATAAGAGCTGAATTGATTTTTTTTAAATAGTTCATGAGCTTATTTCGATGTTTAACCTATTAATTTTTATTTCTTAAAAATTATTTTTTTGCTTCCTCTAACCAACCTTCTCATCAGGTGGACCTCAACACATAGAATGAAACGAAGGCTTTTAAGATTGAATAGCATAGAATTCTTATCATTAATTTAAAAGTCTTTAACCATACTTGATTCATAGCAACTGTAAGATATTTTTTACTATAAAATTTAAACTTCCAAAACTTTAAGTGATAACGTTTTTGTTAGTGAAAACTTGTAATAATTTTTTTGAATAAGAAAATTTTTTTATTTTCTAAGGGGATGAATTTTCATACCACTTTCTTGAAATGATATATGCCAATTGTTTTTTGAAAAAAAAATATTATAATGTTTGTTTTTCTCAAAAAAATTCCCTGATTTCTAACGTTTGACTCTAAATAATGTTATTTTATCAAATAATTTGATTACTCATAATTAATACTGATGAGGTAACAAATTTAAAGAAACTTATTTCTTACAATCTTTTAACAAGGTTATGATAAAAAGCAATTCTTCTGCCCAAAAGGGGAGGGGAACCGTTGGCCAAAGTGCCAAACCTTGAGGTCCACAACTTCTATTTATTCACAGTTAGATTCTGATGTCGTCATGAAGTTGGTAAATAATGCAACAATGCGATGAAAACCAGGATCCCTGATCGCTACTCTCTTTGCTGAGAACCTTGGCAGGAATTGCCATACCCAAAAATATCCGTACTCTTTCATTGAAGAATAACAGCTTTTGGTCGGTGGATATTCATTATGGAATTGTTTACAAGTTCTCTACTTATCGAGGAGAAACAATATATTTTGATTTTCATTTTCTTTCAATAAGACGTGTTCAAAGGAAATTCAGTTCTTACCTAACTTGACAGCAATCTAAAAGCCAGCTTGCTTGAGAATTTAGACTTTTACATCTTTGACGCTAAATCTTTTAATCCTTAAAAGTGTTACTAGTGATTGATTTAAATTCACATTATTAATCACAACAATTAATTTTTGATAGTGATTGATTTAGATCTTTTTATATATCTTAACAATTAAACTCATATGTCGAAAGAGATGAGATTCACATATACCAAAAGATTCAATAATGAAATTTTGTGATTTCGTAAAAACTACAAAATTACTAATCATAGACTTTTTTTTTTCATCTTCAATCAAAAGTTAAAATTTTTTAAAAATAATATTCATTAGTAATACGCTTATGTAAATATATTTTCATCATTTTGAAGGTTGAGATATATATCTACTTTTTAATATTTTAAAATGTGAAAAATGCTAAATAATTAGTAAATAAGAATGCAAAAAAATGTGAATTCATTATTTTTTAAAAGAAAAACTAAGGTAATGTTATGACTTAGAAAGATATTGTTAATTTTTAATTTCATTTTATTATAAGAGCAATCATGTAAAAATATACTAATCTATGTTTAAATTCTAACACATATTAACTCATGTATAAGAAACTAAATAATTTGAGCACTATTACATCAGCTTCATCTTCTCCTTGATCAAAGCACGTTGACCAGCTCCAAATCATATTACACCATTGATCAGAGCACGTTGACTAGTCCAAAACAATTCCTCCTTATTTATGCAATATGATTTCTTCCTATAATTGAATTGTTGATTGCTCTTTTTGTATAGCAATAGTTTAGATCACAATCTTTTCATTTCTTTTCTATTTCCGGCTCATATCTGTATATCTTTTCATTTCTTTTGATTAATTTTTATAATTATTATTATATAATTTTATTATTTTTTATTAATTAAAAAAAAACTCCATAATCTGGGGAGCTCCAATTGGGCTCTCCTTTCTTAGGGAGCTAGGAAGCATCAATAGTGTTTTTTTAAAAAATATATATAATAATAATTTTTTTAATTAATAACAAAAAAAAAGATATTTTAATTTTTTTATAATTTTTATTAACGGTATTTACATTTTAGATGTGGAGTGTCCATTATAAAAATTAACGAATTAGTTAAAAGTCAGATATGTTTGAGTATTTTATTTTAGATTTTATCTTTATACTGCAATGCATTGATAACATAATTATATGATTATTAATATCATGTCAACATTATGTAGTTATAAAAATGATAAATAGTATTTTAATTAATGATAATTAGTTAACCCTTAACTATGAGGGTTTTAAAATAAAAATATATGAGTTTGATTAAATGTAATAGAAGAATAAAATTTTATTTAAATTTTCATGAATAATTTATGAATTTTCTCCAAACATTATGTTGTTTTAAGTATAAGTAAATTGAAAATTTTCCTTTTTTTTTCTTGTTGGTATATTGAAATCAATTTTTAATAACAATTTTTTTAAGTAAAAAATAATTTTTTCAAGTTAAATATATATCTATTTTAAATTTAATTAAATATAATAAAAAATAAAAATTTATTTAAGTTTTCATAAATAATTCACAGACTTTCTCAAATATAATACATTATAAGTATAACTAAATTGAAAATTCTTTTTAGTATAAAAGATTAGGAGTTAGCGTTTTGATTGGAAGTTAAATTTTCTACTTAATTCCAGCCCCATTATTACCACTTGAGCTAAATGGTTATGTCCAAGTGACAATTAAGTAAATGAAAGCTAAGGCACAGCTCATTTATTATCTTTATTTAATCATTTAAACTCAGCTATATTATTTTATGATATTAGGAGTCTTTTTTATTTAACACAGTTCCTAATTAAACAATATTAAAAAAATGCGGGTGAGTATTCTAAAGAAAAGGAAAAAGAAGGGAAGATATTTAAAATAAAAACTAAAGTAAAAGGAGTATCCGGGAACTCACGTCAAAAAGTGGACTAAACTGAACTGAAAGACTACCACGTTGATTCCTGGCTGATAGTTCCATTTCCTCTCTCTTTCTCCTGTATATGCGACAATAAATTTTCAATATTTGGTATTTTCTTTAAAAGGTAAATCAACCTTTCCTTGAGGGTGCGCTCCGTTGATCGCCCACTTTCTCTTTTCTCGAAAGAACGCGTTTTTCTTATTGCTTTAACGAATCGTAAAGGGCCTCCAACTTCACTTTTTGAGCTAAGAAAGATAGTTAAAACAGAAACGAGGAAGAAACTAAAGATTATGGCAGAGACTAGGCGCTATGGCCTTAGTAATCAACTGGGTATGTATATAATTGACTTGCCTATCTCCCCTTACTTTTTTTTTTGCAATTTTTTGCGTTATTATTCACTTGGTTTTTTAGTGAAAGTGAAAATTTGGTTGGTTTTTTCCACTGCTTTCCTTTTTTTATGTTCAATTTACTGTTAAACTTTGTCCTTTTATACTTATATTAATGTTTAGTTTATGACGTGGGTTTTAATTGCATTTTGTTTGCAAGATTTGATTTGATAAACAGAGTATGAGCTTAATTGAGTCTTTTTTATGCAGGAAAAAAGTATTTAAGAAGGGTATTAAATTTTTATTGAAAAAGAAGAGACTTAGGGTCAAAATTCTATGGGAAATGATCATGTGATGATATTGTTGTATAGAAAACGTGTATTATCTTGGCATTAGGATTAGCTTTTACTTTAACAAGTTAATGTGAGGGTTTGAGTTATTTCGCAGTTTGTACTTGTTGATTGTAAGTTATATGCATAGATTTTCATTAACTCTCATCTTGTGTGGTGCAGATATTGAGCAGATACTAATGGAAGCACAGCACAGGTGGCTAAGGCCAGCTGAAATATGTGAAATTCTTAAAGATTATAAGAAATTTCACATTGCTCCAGAACCTGCACATATGCCACCAAGTATGAACTTTTTTAATTGCATTTGACAGTTCATGCTGTTAGATGATGATAATTATCTTGATAAGGTCAAAAATTTTGCTGTCCATACATTAAACTGTAACTTAGTTTTTTATGATGCTTGCATGATCTTTTGTGGTTAGGACTTTTGGAATGTATTTCATAACTGTTGATTGTTTGCTAACTCATTCCTCCCCATTTCCAATTCCTTCTAATTTTCTAGTTCTGTTTGTTTATATGGTTTCAATTCACATTTCCTAGAGATATCTTTAACTTGAGGAATTGCAGTGGTCATTTTCTTTTTATCAAATATTCTTTTGAGGGCGCTTCTCTTCAATTAGTTTATTCAGTTTCTTAGGTATTGTACTGGTATTTGGGTTTTGCTTCAGACATACAACCATTTATTCTGACCTCTGAGAAATTAAATTACTATGTTGACCTCTAAATATTATTGGCTTATTGGTTCCTAAAATCTACTGATATTTGATTTTTCATTAGGAAAAAAAACAAAAAAACCATTTATGTATTTTGGTATTAAGTTCGCCTCCTTGTTAACTGGTAATTTGTAGATTATGGATAACCAAATCATTTACAGTTTAGGGCTTGTCTTCATACTTCTTTTTTTTAAAGATTACTTATCTTGGGTTTGATTCATCGTCTTCTCCCTTAATGAGCATAAACATGTATACTACTAATAATATATAGTGCTTTGATTGCATGTCCTACATGTGCTCAGATACCAAATTGAATTCTCCAAACTTAAGATACGTCTCCATTTTCAGGTGGTTCACTTTTTCTTTTTGATCGAAAAGTGCTGAGATACTTTAGAAAGGATGGCCATAACTGGAGGAAGAAAAAGGATGGCAAAACAGTGAAGGAAGCTCATGAGAGACTCAAGGTAAGAATCTGGCTTATCTTGTTTTTCATTTTTTGGAAAGAAGCCATCCCTCTAAGGCTGATATTAGACAGCTATCTCCTGGTAACTTTCTTATACGTTTTTTTTTATATATATAATTTGATTCTTTTGGGGAAGAGGGAACACATTTCGTATGAAATTTTCTGTGCTTTTAGTGAAAATCATTGGACAAATGGAAATCTTTTCAGGCTGGAAGCATTGATGTTCTGCATTGCTATTATGCTCATGGAGAAGATAACGAAAATTTTCAAAGACGCAGTTATTGGATGCTTGAAGAGTGAGTTTTTAAAAGTTTGTGCGGTGGTAGATGTTTTCACAATGTTGTGTGTGCGTATATGTGTTGTTATGTCTTAGTTAAATAAATAAAATACTCAGTTTTAGTTACTCATGTTATAGACTAGCTACGGAATAAGCTTTGATGATTAGTTCTTGTATTCAATGAAATAATAGTTGAATGTGATTTTTTAAAAATCTTCCTCTACTTTAAAGTTCTATGGAGTTTGATTGTCTAAAGGTAGGTGGTGGAGAAATTAATATTCTAAAATATTTGCAGTGAAATCCTATCTGGAAGATTCATGTTATCCTTTGTTTTCTTGCTCTTGAATTTTTCTATTACAAAAACTTGAACCTAGGATTTAATTTATTTCATGTTAGTTAAACTGATGCACAAAGGCAACTCTGTACACGTTATTGAATTTTTTTCCTTTTGCAAGAGCCAGTACTCCGCCCTTGTATTCTTTCTTTGTTTGTTAATAGGATGGTTCTATGTTACATGCATTTAGAAATTTTTATTTATTAGTTCCAGCACAAAGATAGTTTTTATATTTAATTAAAATGTGAAAAGTTCTGCTTTGAGATAAAGAAAACGTATTCAAAATTTGACTTGTATCTGTTCCTTTTGACAAGGTTAACATAAAGCAATATTAAACTTAAGATTTCTTGTATTTTCATGGTGTTTTTTGCTTTATGGTGGTAGAATATCTGACAAGCAATGTGTTAAAGTTGGTGGGAATTGCTAATTTCAGCAATCAATTCTGCTAATATGGCTCCTGTTTCATTGTTCTGAAATTTTGCTTGAAATTGTAATTAGTTTCGTTGCTGTAGTATTAATCTATGGAAGGGCTGGTTATTAAGCTCCCTCTTTGGTTGCTGACATAATTAACTACTGTGTGTAGGGATCTCTCACACATTGTTCTAGTTCACTATCGAGAAGTAAAGGTCAGACCTTATTCTATCACCATTTTCTTTTTCCTCCCGATTATCCATCATCTTTGGAAAGAATTTTAGGAAAAGAGTTTCTTTATAATTTTTTATGGCATAACTCATTAACATGGCTCGTTGGCTGATTGCAGTTGAAATCTAAAGCTGTTTATGTCTACTTTAGATAATAGTCTGGGTACAGAAATATCAATATCACCTACCCAACATTTTTTTTTTTTGCCTTTTCTTTTCAGGATGTATTGAACTTGTACAGTCTGGATGTCCTAAAAAAAGTTGATGCATTCAATTACATTTATTTTTACTTCATTTTTTAATTAAGCGTGCCAAATTTCAGCCAGCCTAAACATTGTGCTCTTGGCTATGATTAAGGATAAATATCAGTTTTTGTACTGTGTTTTATGTTGGTGGTGATATATCATATATCATATAGTTTATACTCTTTTATATATTTAGTTCGAGTTATCTAAGAGTTTGTACATATATAGTTAGTGAAAAATTAGCTAGCGATTCATGTTAGCTTTTGTTCTCTACCATACATAATTGAATAGAGCCTTATCCTATTTGGGCATAAGCATATAAACTTTATATTTCCTCTGTTGCTATCCCCACTATTTGTCCCCTCTCTCCCTCTTTATTTGTTTAGCTATCTCTGTCTAAGCTGTATGGCCATCTGTGCCTTGAACACTGTTCTTTTTCTTCCTTCCCATCTTCTACTGTCTTTTTGGTGCCGTCAACTTGGACCAACTTGCATTAGCTGTTGGAATTGTAGCCTTTGCAATGGGACTAGCCATTCTTTACCAGTTTACTCCAATCGTTTCCTGAATCAGGAAAACGAAGGTTTCTTAAACAGCTTTTGAGGGAGCATACTGCAATTAAAGGGGAAAAAAGGCTGCTATTTTTCTACATTTTCTCACCTTTTCTTTACTGTTGGCTCTTTTTAAAGAGCATTAGCATCTGAACAACAGCACATACTAAAACATTGGTCCTGAATAATTTCTAAAACCTTAAAAGTCTTTGGCATCACAGAATGAAATTGTACATGACCAAATACATTTCTTAACTGTGAACTTGATGTTTTACATTGTTGATTGAATTCAACATTTGTCTCATTCTCTAGTGTTATCAATAAGTGTCTTAAACAGTTCCCATTAAGAGCCATTTAATTTTAATATTCTGTTTTTGCTTTCTGAAATTTGTCAGGGAAATAGGACAAATTTTAACCGCATCAAAGAGACTGAAGAAGCTATTCCATATTCCCAAAAAACTGAAGGAATTCTACACAATTCTGAGATGGAAAGTTCTATGTCTTCCAGTTTTCATCCTAATGATGGTCAAATTCCTTCAAAAACAACAGATACAACAAGCCTGAACAGTGTGCAGGCATCGGAATATGAAGATGCCGAATCAGGTGAGTTTATTTTAGCTAAATATGGCACAAAATCCTAATAAATCATAAGGTGCTAATTTTGTGTAATTTTGAAGTCATTACTTCACTTTGAAGATAAATAATGTATTATTGTGTTTCTTATTCTTACCAATGAAGATGATCTGATGCAGGCTATAATCATCAAGCAAGTTCACAGTTCAACTCTTTTCTTGAGTTACAACAACCTGTTGTGGGGAGGATTGATACTGGATTCTCCGATCCTTATGTTCCTCTGTCACATTCAAGTACACTAGTTGTTTGACATGGTGTTATTCCATTTTTAGTGTTAAATTTGGCCTTTCAGTTTTTGCTAACCACTAATTTTTACTGCTAACAGTTGATTATCATGGAAAGCCATCAGGCACTGGTTTTCAACTTACCCAACCGGACAAGAGTAGAGAGTATAATGATGCTGGATTAACATATGAGCCCCAGAAGAACCTTGATTTCACTTCATGGGAGGATGTGTTGGAAAATTGTACTCCTGGGGTTGAATCTGCACAACATCAACCACCATTTTCCTCAACACAACATGATGCCATGGGGCAGCTATTCAATAACAGCTTTCTTACAAAGCAGGAGTTTGACGATCAGACACCTGTTCAAGAAGAATGGCAGGTAATGGAGTGATTTACCTTGTTTAGTATATGTAAATTCCAAGTGGAACTGGTAATTTCCAAAATGATGAATTCTTCTTTGCGATAGTTATCTATGATAATGGCTTTGAAAATTCTTGCTTAATAAAGGCTAAAAGTTGAATGGCAATATTTTTAGAAAAAAAAAAGGCATTAATAATGGCAGTTAGGGTCATTGCAATCTTTGAAATTTTTCTAGTTCTCATGCTATTAATTCCTCTTTGTTTTGGGGCTGCTTGTGCAGTGTATCTTGGCTAGGTTTGGTTGATTGTAATCTTTGCAATAACTTGGTTATTATGGAATTCTTTTTGCATTGCCATTCAAAAAATAATAATAATAATAATGGCAGCTAGGGTCATTTCAGCTGTAATTGCACACACAGATCTTTAAAACCTGTAACCTAGTTTGATATGCTGTAGTTGCATTGCTGCAGTTTCGTGCATCTGGCTGGCTATATATGCTACCTTTTCTTCTTCCAATTAATTACTTCTCAGGTTTTAATTTGCCCTCTAAACAGGCTTCTGAAGGTGATTCTTCACATTTATCAAAGTGGCCATTGAATCAGAAATTGTATCCAGACTTGAGATATGATCTTACTATTAGATTTCATGAACAAGAAATTAATCATCATGTGCATCCAGACAAGCAACATGATAACTCTATGCAAAATAACCAACAGATAGAGCCCTCAAATGGAAAGCATGGATATGCGCTTAAACCAGATCCAGAGAGCCATTTGACTATAGAGGGAAAATCCATTAACTCTTCTGCTATGAGACAGCATTTGTTTGATGGTTTTTTGGCAGAAGAAGATCTGAAGAAGCTTGATAGTTTCAACCGCTGGATGAGTAAAGAACTTGGAGATGTAGATGAATCACATATGCAGTCCAGTTCTGGGGCCTACTGGGATGCTGTTGAAGGTCAAAATGGGGTTGATGTTTCCACTATTCCCTCTCAAGGGCAACTAGAGACCTTTTTGCTGGGTCCTTCTCTATCCCAGGATCAGCTTTTCAGCATTATTGATTTTTCGCCAAATTGGGCATATGTAGGCTCTGAAATCAAGGTAGGCTGTAAAAATTTTTATATGCAAAGCAAGCAATGAAATATCAAAAATTTACTGATGATGGAGAAATACCGATGAATTAGTTCCTAAATGAAATGGCTTGTAAAAACATTTTGTTTTCTTATGTTTTAACTTTTCTTTTTCCCTAATTTCTTCCACAACACACACAGGTCCTCATCACGGGAAGGTTCCTGAAGTGTAGAGATGAGGCCGAAAATTGTAAATGGTCATGCATGTTTGGGGAAGTAGAAGTTCCAGCAGAGGTTATAGCAGATGGAGTTCTTCGTTGCCACACTCCAATACACAAGGTTGGCAGGGTTCCCTTCTATGTTACATGCTCCAACAGATTAGCTTGTAGTGA
This sequence comes from Theobroma umbraticum, assembly GCF_002168275.2. NCBI lineage: Eukaryota > Viridiplantae > Streptophyta > Magnoliopsida > Malvales > Malvaceae > Theobroma > Theobroma umbraticum. The sequence continues at coordinate 4,548,170 of NW_018397255.1, read as the reverse complement.
AGTCCGAGAGTTTGAATACCGAGTCAATCATATCCAAGATATGGATACTATGGATTACCCTAGCACTAATGCCAATGAAATTCTTGGCATGCGATTTGGTAGATTGTTGTGCCTTAGCTCCAGGTCTCTGTGTTCTATTACCTACAGTGTAGCTGATGTGTCCCATTTGAGTAATGAAATTAATTCATTGCTGAAAGAGGACATCAAGGAATGGGATCAGATGTTGATGCATAACTCCGCGGAAGAATTTTCCCCGAAAAAAATGAAGGAGCAGCTGCTTCAGAAGCTACTGAAAGAGAAGTTGCGTGTATGGCTCTTGCAGAAGGTAGCTGAAGGTGGAAAAGGCCCTAATATATTGGATGACGGTGGCCAAGGTGTCATACATTTTGCAGCTGCTCTTGGCTATGATTGGGCCTTAGAGCCCACTATAGTTGCTGGTGTAAGTGTTAACTTCCGGGATGTGAATGGATGGACTGCACTTCATTGGGCAGCATCTTATGGCAGGTGTGCAACTTGAAAATTGAAGTAGAATTTTCCTGTGTCTCTTTTTTCTGTCATCTTATTAAATATTTTGTTTATTAGCCTTTTTTGCACAAGGAAGGGTACATAGGCTGTAGGTATATTTTAAGTGTGAATTTTCTGAAGAAGGAAAGAATTATTAGTAAATTGGAGCATGCAAAAAAACTTTGTAGTAGATGTCCCAAAGAGGCTTCCAAAAATAATGGTTCCTATGGTAGTAAACACCTTTTAATGGCTCTTTATCTTAGGTACAATGATATGAGAAAAAAAATATTACTTATTGCTTTAGCTTATCTATGTATTATGAATTATGTACTTTATTTAGTCTGTCTGGCTTCCACTGACATCAACTTTCTTTAACATCAGAGAACGCACAGTTGCTTCCCTTATTTCACTGGGTGCAGCTCCTGGAGCATTAACAGATCCAACTCCTAAATATCCTTTAGGCAGAACACCTGCTGACCTGGCCTCTACCAATGGACATAAAGGAATTTCTGGTTATCTTGCGGAATCTGATTTAAGTTCTCACCTTCAATCCCTCAATTTGGATAACCAAGGCAATAATGATACTGTGGATTATAGAGCAGATGCAATACAGAAAATTTTGGAGAGTAGCACAGGTCCACTCAGCTGTGGGGATGCTTCAGATGGCCCATCATTAAAAGACTCATTAGCTGCTGTTCGTAATGCCACTCAAGCTGCTGCTCGTATTCATCAAGTCTTCAGGGTGCAGTCCTTCCAGAAAAGGCAGCTAAAAGAGTATGGTGATGGTAAATTTGGAATGTCAAATGAGCGTGCTCTTTCACTTATAGCAGTCAAGGCAAACAAGCCTGGACAACATGATGAGCATGTGCAAGCTGCTGCCATTCGCATACAAAATAAGTTTCGTGGTTGGAAGGGTAGAAAAGAATTTTTAATAATCCGCCAACGGATTGTCAAGATTCAGGTTCAATTGCAATTGCTGCTCTAGTTTATGGTTTTTGCTTTATATTTAGTCATCCCCCTTCCCATTCTCCAGCAAGGATTTTTCGAGATAAGCATAACTGTTGAATTCTAACTGTTAGTATTTTTTTAAAAATTTCTTAATTAATTTATTTATTTGTTCTAATGAAAGGCTCATGTAAGAGGCCATCAGGTCAGGAAAACCTATAGGAAGATAGTCTGGTCAGTAGGAATTTTGGAGAAGGTGATCTTGCGATGGAGACGGAAAGGAAGTGGTTTGCGAGGATTCAAACCAGAAGCACTCACTGAGGGCCCCAGCATACGCGCACCACCCTCAAAGGAGGATGATTATGATTTCCTGAAAGAAGGAAGGAAACAAACAGAAGAAAGGTTACAGAAGGCACTAGCCAGAGTGAAGTCCATGGCCCAGAATCCTGCAGGCAGAGATCAATATAGTAGGATGAAGAATGTCATCACTGAGATCCAAGAGACAAAGGTAATTGAAATATTCTCTCTAATATTTTGTTGGTTGGTAAAAGTACTAGATAGATGATGCCTCCTGCATGATTTCCCATTCAGAAGCTTCTTATTAAACTGAACAAGGAATATTAGCAGAGATGCCCAGAATTTTCAAATAAATCTTGCTTTTGTGAAATGACTGGGCAAGTCTTGGTAGTATATCATGGATGTATCGGTATTAGGAGTTAATAGCATGCATGAAAACCTAGTACTTTATCTGACACAACTGATGTTGCAGAACTTATCTATTTGAAATAACTTGGCAGGTCATGTACAATAAGGTTCTCAGCAGTACAGAAACAGTTTTGGATGAAGACTTGATTGATCTAGAAAAATTGTTAGATGCTGACACTTTCATGCATACACACCTTGAGTGAAGTGATCTCCCCTTATCCTCTTTGTAATTCTTGTTTGACCTTGAGCTGGCGTATTATTGATTACATTATCGGTAAGTGGTGGTATAGTTCATCTGTAAATAACATAACTGGCCGATTCAATTAGTGATCCTTTGCTCATCAAGTGGGTTGGGATTAACAGCTGTATAATTTTGACATAGCATTTGATCCATGGCCATGCTACATCTACGTGGAGTATTTATTTGCTTGACACTCGAGTAATATCTCAGTTAGGACCACCCTGTTATCCTTGCAAATGGTGGCCACGGTGGGTGCTGGTCAATGTTATCTGTGCTCCAACAGTTGCTTCTTCATGTTTCTTTTTCCTAATCAGATAATCATATCGGTTGGATCTGATTTGTTTTGTTGGGAAAACAAAAAACATCTATTGAGGACATTGGGAGCAATTCCAATAGCATTGCTAATGTTAAAAACATGCTAAACCATGAAGAATACAAACTGTCTCTGTGATATTCTCACACCATATACACTGCTATTTTTTTCCTCTTATTGTGAAAAAAACAAGGATAGTGTGCTTCCACTATCCACTGTACATGGCAACAACCCAAGTATACATTCTTTCACAACCCACATCACCTCACTGATACATGCCAGCTCTTCCCACAAGGTTGGAAAATGATTTTTTAAAAGAAAAAAAAGTGAAAAAAAAAATTAATACGCATAGACAATTTTAAGAAAAATGAGGTCCGAGTGATTAGAATAACTACTCATTGTAACTCATCAAACCCTCTTCTCAGCTCTTGTTGTTTGCACCAAGGCTTTCGTAAAACAAGATATACCCATGATCTGTATTACTTGAATACTCCTGGGCTGACCCAAAAAATGTCTGAACTGCTGACTCATCGATCATCTCCACGTTTTCGTCATCAAAAAATAGCCAGTGGTTATGGCTTTTCACAAGGCTAACATAGTGCCCATGGTTTGGTCCACTACCCACATGAACTACTACAGCAAATAGAGAATACTCTGAATCCGCATCTTCCACAGTATTGCTCAGCTTCAGCTCAAGTGGAAACACGACGCGGTAGGAGAGCTTCTTGTACCGGCCAAGCTGCTCAATGTACTTGAACCGCTTCAAATGAATAACCAGGATGTGAGGAGGCTTCTTTATCTTCATTCTCTTCTGGGCTTCTTGCAAACTGCAAGTAACTAAACATCATTCCTTTCCAAAGTTTAATTGTTTATATGATATACATCTTTGGAACCATCTAGGTATTGGACTATAAACTTTGTATCAAGTTACAAACTATTTATAAAGACAAAACCATTAAAAGCAACATTCTCAGTTTGATATTTGAACTATTAAGAAAAATGGATAATCATAAAGTATGCATATTTTGCCTCTCCTAAAACTAATAACTCATTTGAGTCCATGACCAGAATTGCCACTCTGAAAATCTCACACACGATAAAAAGGAGTCAAGTAGATATTTATATCAATGTAACCTACATTACAAGATGAATCCTAAACCATGTGAGAAGAAAACGGGTAATAATCAATTACAAACTAAAACACATCTAGGGATGTAAAACATGTATAAAGGAAAATTACCTGCAGCACTTGTCACAGAAAAATTTGTCCTCTGCGTTCAATGTCTCGGTAGAACTAAAATTTTTCAAACAGCTAGTTATTGAACTGTTTTGTTCAATGTCAAGGCTCAAGTCAAAGAAAGTTTCATCTCTTGCTGTCACTGTCTCGCATCGCAAGCATCGGGTCTCATTGGTAAGTATTCCCTGTCTCAAATTACCCCAGGAGATAATGAGATTCTTCCCAAAATGCACAAGACCAAACAAACGAAAAGCCACGCACAAAAACACACAAGGTAACACAAAGAGGAGGGATTTGGGGCACAATTGTTCTCCTAAAGAATTCAATGGAGAGCAAAAGTAATGTGCCCATATTTAACAATCATAGCATTCCTTTATAAACATTGTCAATAAGTAAGACGTAAGAGGGAAAGATACAGGCAATCACCATTCATTGTTGTTATCTTAAGGATTATAAATGAGATATCATAATCGTATAAAGTAAAAGTAATGCACTAATGCACGTACCAATATTATTTTATGCTAGCAGCCTACATACAAGGACCCACAAAAAGATTTTAGCTATAATATCCTGAAGCATTTTCAGATAGTATGCTTGTATTTAATTCACTTCCTCTGTCTATTGAAGCATAGGTTAAATTAATTTTTCTTCACAAATGCGTTCAGACCTAATACATTCCTATAATTTTGGTCATGTCACCAAGGTTTCAACTTTCAAAGTATGTTATAATTTCCTTTAGGTATAACCCAAACAAGAATATTACTGGATTTCACCTTTATTTTGTGTCGAGCAAAGTAAACACAGCACAAGACAGAACAATTAATCAGAATATAGAAATATAACTAGCAAACTCACCTGAAAATTCTTGTGTACCCATGTAACCAAAGGCTCTTTTTGAACACCATTTGCCTGAGGATTCTTTGGCCCATTTGCAGTTTTTTCAGGTGGTGATGAAGTTTCCGCATCGTTTTTAGCTGCTTGAGCCTCTTTCTCCAATATGTCGACAAGTTCATTTAGCAAAAAATTCAAGAACTCATGAGCATCCTACCAAAGAAAAGAGAGACAAATAGTTATTCTCTTCTGCATTTTCCATTGAAGAGAATAAAGTCAAAATGTTTTGGTTGACATGCCAAAGAAAGAGCTACTACTTTATATTAATTGAAACCTTGAATGAAGCAAATATAACTGCAGCATAATTGCAAGATGAAAATTCATCAGTATAAAGGAAGTGAATATGGTACTTGAACCAAACAAATATAAAGCATTTTACTACCTGGTGCATATAGCTGCGGAAAAGCTCATTTTGTTTCTTCAATCTCTGTACAAAGCGCTTTGGAGCAATGACACCTGTTTTCTTCTTCTGCGAACTTATCTAAACAAAAACAACAACCAACTGTTGTTCCCTATAGTAATAAAGTAAAACCATATATGTGGCATGAATAAATACGGGAGAGGGGGAGGGGGGAGGACGAATATATCAGTCCACTAATAAGATTTGCTGAAAGCAGAAAACTGTCACCTTCCCAACTACAGCTGAAATTTAGGACTTTAAATGTCAAAAAGAAAACCTTGAACAAAACACTTTGCTGGGATGTAAGCAATTTTCCAAAAGGATAATATACTCTGCAATTATTGAAGTACGAAACCAAACCCTTTCAAAGAAAAGGAAAGGGGGAAAAAATGAAAGGAACTCTTGCACAGGAACATAAAGCAGATCATACACACTGCATAAAATCTGATAGGATTTAGAGATAAAAATGATTTATCAAAAACATGAAAAAGATTAAAAATAATAAACAAAAATGCACACACAACGTCCCTTCTTGCAAGTAAGTTGAAATGAAGCCAGGTCCTCGTGCAATGATAAAAACTTTAAAAGCTATTTGACAATAATGGAAATCTTAATTTCTGATCACATCTTGTTAAAAGGTTATACGGTGAACCATCTTCATTACATCATGAACATGATATCTTAGGCTTTCATACTTCTAACTAAATGCACATGGGCTCCTAGCATGCAAATAATAAAAGAAGAATTACTAAAAGAATCTCTTGAAAATCAAGGTCAAGACCAGAACAAGGCATTGCAACTTATGTGCATTGTTATGGTAAAAGGCAAAAAGAAACTAATGCTAATATTTGTTCTGAACATCATTTTAAAATAAATGCTTTGACTCTTCAAAAAAAAAAAAACATTTCAACAACATTGGCTTCTATACAACAAACTACCACCTAGGCCAAAAAAGCAGACTTATTACCTGTGTAAACAGATCTGCCAAGCATGTCAGCAGATTCTCTTCAGCATCGGCAACATTTTTGTTGCTTGAATAATATTCTAGCAACTGTTCACGAAATGGGACACAAAAATAAAGTGCCTGAAAAAAAAAAAATAAATGAAATGAGACATTGATCAGCAACTGAGGGGGAACTGTTGTTCAACAAATTCAAATAGAAACATCCACCACTCAACATAAACCATACCATATCCAGCCCAAATGGCCATACATTCGCTAATCGTGTAAAATTAATGGGAAAGCCAAGCAGCAAAGATCTCAGAGTCTCATAGCATAAATATTTAGTAAAAAAAAAATAAGGTGGTCACAGGAACTAAAGAGTCTGGTAACAGTGTATAGCATTTAAACACTACAGTTGCATTCATCCAGATATGAGAGTTCAAACAATTCAGATCTTGTGTAATCTAAGTCAACCTATCAATGCCACACGAAACTTCAAAATCCACTAGTTGTCATACCATGCATAAACTAATCTAACCAAATAAATTCCAAATATTTCACAAAACTCAACTTTACAACAATCACACAGCTTAAATGAACGAAGAAACAAAAGCAATATTAAAAATATTAGAAATCTAAAATATCTTAATAGTAATGATGAATTGGATAATCATTTATTTTATCACCAACATCCAAACCTAGACTGCTTTCTCTCTCTAATATTAGTTCTTATCTACCACGGTCAATGTCTGGTCTACACCATCTCAGCAAACATACGAAAAAGCCAACCTGAATGCAACACGGCTAGTAATTACCAGAGAAATTCACTGCTAAACATAAAACTGATAGAACCAAATCCAAATCAAAGGTTGTAAATTGGATTCAAGGATTTTCCCAAATTTATTTGCTTTCTACTGCTATCAGTTAGCCACATGAACATATTTTCCAAATCATCAACAAGGAATCACCAAAGAAATGGTTACACAGCAACCGAAAAGTACAAACCGTGAAAACTGAAATTAACAGCGCTAATAAATAATATGTACCACAAAAAAATTAGCATAAAGGAAAATATGAAAGAAAAAATATTCATAGCTTAAAATTCAAAAGCAATCAAGTTCATAATATTCGAATTAACATAAACTATCAAATTTAACATAATTTTTCTAAACGAAAAAATAAAGAAAAATCGAATTAGATTCAAAATTTAATCGTTATTAAAAAGGGGAGGAGGAAAAAAAATCAAAAAACAAAAAAACCTGCAAAACGCTGTTACAATAACAAGTGTTGCCAAAGTTTTCGAGGCCAAAATATCGTTCGCCTTCAGGGAACTGGTCGCCCAATGCTTTCTCGAGTTTTGAACCCGCCGCGCCCATTTATAGAATTGACTTTTTGTCTACAACTCGAACACAGATCTTCTTCCGACCTATTCAACTCAGCGATTCTATTCTATCTTTCCATTCACGACGCGCTCGCTCTCACTCTCCTTCGTTCGATTTGAATTCCTTTAGGGTTTGTCTGGAGGAAGGGAAGAAAAAAAAAATGAACTTATTTTCGTTTTTCCTATTTCCGTTTTGAAGCAGTGAAAAACAGGCAAAAGGAAATGAGGGTTTGTTTTTGTTTGTTTGGAAATGGCTTGGGGAGAGACGAGAGACGAAGAAAATAAAGATGGACAAAGAAAATGGTAGCATAAAAATATAAATTTAATTTAATAAATTAATAAAATAGATGGGAAAAAAATGAACGTATCACAAAAAAAAATGAAATTACGTAAAAATAAACTATATTGACGCTTTCTTATTTGCTATTGCCACTCATGGTCACGTGATGCCAAGCTGTAATAAAATGAGAAATATAAGAGGGGATTTTGGACGAGTTGCAATAACTAGGTCCCTTTTTTATTATCATGCTTCAAATTTCTAACCTCAGTTTTCTTTTGTTTCATTTATATATATATATATATATGTTCTCTTTTAATTGATAGGATTTAGAATATTGGATAAGATTACCTTTGTTTTCCAATGTTGTTTTAATTAAAATAGATAAATTAAATAGTTAAACATATTTATTTTGACATGAATAAATCTCATTTAAATTTTTTTTTGGTTGAATAACAAATTTTAAAATTTATTGAGGAATTGGACAAAAAAATTGGAAAAACAAAAAGGATATTAATAACATTACATGAATTAATAGTAATATATCTTATTTTATCAAGAAATCAACGAGTCATATTCAAGTACTAAAAGCTTATAGAATGCACAGACTTAGCACACTTGATAAATTTTAAGTATTAACGATTAATTTATACTATTAACAATTCCCTTTTTATCAAATTGTAATTTTGAATATAGAAAATTTATATATTTTTTTGAAGTAGGAGATATGTAAATACCATTAGGCATTGGATCGAGCACGTAAGTAGTAATTTTAATTATGCATTTTAATTTATGTAAATTGGAACAACCAACTCATTGATTTTTGAACAAATATGAGAAAAAATAAGTATTAAAAAGTAATATTAGTTAAAAAAAAAACCTAGTTATTCATTTACAAATGCTCGCTCAACCTCATTCTGAGAACCTTTATATGTCCAACCTTAACTGTACCATACAAATTAATTGCAAAGACTTGTTCAACAAACATGAATTTAATTAGTGCTTGTTTTATTAGTTCTTAAGATCATCATCATAATCTTATCATTCATCACTATTTGCAACTTATTAAAAATTAAAAATCAATACCTCTCATAACATAAAGAAGAATATCATACACTTATACATTTAATTTTATAACAAATATAAACTTTTTTAAAAAAATTAAATTTAAATCTCTCATTTTTTAAAATGAAATAATTCTATAGATGTACACATTTTTACATTTATATCTCATATATGCATAATTGTGAATGTCATCCATATTAAGTTATTAACACAATAATTTAATAGCATCCATGTATTTTACTTATTAATAGATGCATGATCTGTTATTTAAAAAATAGAATTTATTTATTTTTAATTAAAAAAACACAATAATCCAATAATATAGATTTATAGAATGGTCATCTCATACCAAACCTATGCTATGTGTTATAGCACTCTTTTTAAAAATAAAAATAATAAAATATGTTAGCTAGCCTAAATTCCATTTGTATCATCATTCCTTTTTTAAATAATAATAAAAATAATAATATTTTTCTGATTAAGGCATTTAGCAAGAATAATCCTTTTTCCATTATTAATTTCTCTACAAGATTGAATTGGAATTCAAGTATATATCATTTAATGTTAAATGCTGTTTTTAACAAGTATCTGTATATCATTAGGACATTTGCGAGCAAAAATTAATCATAATAATAACATTACAGCAAAGTGCCATGAGATTAAAGCTGAGAAAATTGCATGCATTTGTTGCAAATTTCCAGCAATCGAGCAGAATTAATTAATTTAATTAGTGCTTTGTAGATCCCCCAGAAATACAAAGCAAAAAACTAGTAGCATTATTGCTTTGCCGGTGGCAAATGGCAATGGCAGGCAAGTTTTTATGTCGTGTTGACTCTCATTAAGTGATGGTGACTGGTCACATTATCGCCCTTTATTTTTATGAATCAGCATTGAATTTTCTTCCTACCTTTTTAAAATTTTCTCCCTCTTACTGCATTCAAGTCGTACATTAGCAATAAAAATGGTTAAAATAACATCTTTATAAAGGAAAACCAGTAGGTTTGGTTAGGAAAGGATATTTAAAAGTGTATATTTTGTTTAGAAATTGTTTTCAAACTTTTTGAATGAAAAGTTGACTATTTTTTCTTTTATTTGTTAATATTTCTTAGCAGACGGATGTGTAGAGTTTCCAAATTATATGCTTATATATCCAAAGGAAAAAAAAGATTGTAACAAACTCAATTTCAAGTAAGAAAATTCTTTGCACAACAACCCAAATCAAAAGCATAAAAAGAGAGAGGGAAACAAACATTAAAATTAAAAAGGAGAATTGCTGCTATGTTTTAAAATCTCATGTTGAGCAATTATTATCCAAATAAAAATATCAATCAAATAAAATTTTAATAATTTAAAGTGTTGGTTGAGTTGGTACTTGCAGATATTTAGAGAGTTAAGGTTTGGATTTGTGTTTATATTTGAAATAATAAAATTATTATTTTACTAATATTTTAATATTAAATTTAAATAAATTACGTTATATATATCTAATAAAATAATAGTTTTAAATAAAGTAAAAAAAAGGCTAAAATGGAAAAATGCCTTATCTATTTCTTTAATGGAAAAAACGGTTGAAAAAAGAAAAAAAAAATTGCCTTATCTACATTCCCAAGTGAAGCACTAGAACTCGAGAGGAAGCGAGCTCACAGGGAAACAAGACACGAAGACAAAGCTGAAGCCAAACAAGCAAAGATGTTGAGCCTCTCAATTGCTTCCCCAACAACCGTTACTTTCCCTCCAAAACCCAAATCTTCAATCCCCAAAACTTCCTTCAATGGCGTCCGAATACAGCACTTATGTCCCCGACCATTGCCTTCTCAAACGACCTCGTTTCGAAAACCATCAGCGTCCTCGTCTGTGGTGATGATGGCAAAGAGAGAAGAAGAAATGAAGGAAATAAGGGCCAAAACGACTGAGGCAATCAACGAGGAAGTGGTTGAGTTAAAAGGAGAGCTTTTCATGCTTCGTCTTCAGAAATCGGTTCGTAATGAGTTTCAGTCTAGCGAGTTTCGGCGTATGCGCAAAAGGGTATTCCTCCCACCCCCATTTGTTTTTTTTTTTAAATTTATTTTTTTAAGCAATTGGGCATTGGATTTGAAATGGGATATTAAAATCTGTGTTTTACTATAGTTTTATGTTATGGCATGGTAGAAGGAAATGATGGGATTTTTGAATTCCCATCGAAGTAGAGTGTTACAAGTTTCTATCGTTAGGAGTTAGAGAACTTTGCTAAAAGCACACAAAAATGTCAATGTTAATTGTGATTCAAGTTTCCAAAAATCTAAACTTTGTTTGGAAGATGCGAGTGAGAATGATACTTATATTTCGATTAATTTGATAAGCAACAATTGTCTTACAATCATTAAAAAGTCAAAAAATTTTATGGGGTGCTGTTGTCATTGCAATGCATTTGCCTTCAAATTGTGAACCAAAGAAGCTTAATACAAAGATTTGATATGGTGAACTTTGTGTTATCAGCAGCATAACCATCACAAGGTTAGCATTTTGGATTTGCATCTGTATGCGTGTGTATTTGTTCGTCATCCTTTTTATTTTTAGATTTGGTTGGTTCTTTATTCTTTTGTCCTCTCAAAATTTGGGGGGCTTTCTGTTGCTTAAGTTGTTTAGGAAACCAATGTTGTTATGGCCAAATGGCACGCATTCTCTTATGAAATTAAGAAGGGAGACTAGGACATAGGGCTTTGCAAGAGAAGGGGTGTTAAACCGTAACATCTGAAAGGAGGAAATGTTCTATGTTTCGTGTGAAACGTTGTTGGAAAAGTGAGGGGGTGGGCTATACAAGTGATGGCTTTGGTAGCTTGTTCTTGATGAATATGTTGCCTCTAGCTAGTTTTCCACTTTTTCTGTAATTATTATTTTCTGTCAAATTGGAGTCATTCCAATGTCAAGTGATAAGAGGATCTCCAAAGAGGACGGGGATGGACCATATAAAAGGACCTCAGTTTTACTTGAGTTTGCTGAGGATATGGTCTTAAATAGGGGCGTGTTGTAATATTATCTGTATATCTAGCTGATGCTGTATGGTGAGAAAATTTGGTTGTTATTGTCATCAACGGTGGTTTGAGATTTTGTGGCTTTATTTGGATTATGGTTAAATTCAACTGCTTTTTGAAGTGATCCATAGTACAGTGCAATTGTGTACTGGGTAGATACAGCTGATGGACAGTTTTCTTTGCCAGATATTTTGATTATTCCATTTTCTTGCTATGTCTGGGCTCAGACTTTTTGTAGTAAAAACAATGTCTAAAAATTGAGTGGAAGCAGAGATTAGCAAATAATATGGCACTTCTCCAATAAATTTTCAAGTTCATTGTACAAGCAATACTTGGACTTAATGAAAGACACCCTTTGCCATGGTCTTTTATTGATATAATATTATTTACATTAGTGTTATAATCCTTTGCATTGTATGGGGAGCACCTTGAGGGTAAAGCAAAACCATATAAAGGTAACCTTCAAACTCCTTAAAATATATCATGGTGAAATATAACAGCTATGTGAAATGGTTGCCTGAGCCTCATGTTACCCAAAACTAAATTATGCTGACTTACAAGTAGTAGCCATATTTAGGTATGATCTGGTTTCACTTAAGGCAGTTGCAAGAGGATAGAGGCTAAAATGAAGTCAAATAAGCATGGCTAAGAATGAGTGTGTGGTAGGCAGGATGTATTTCATTGTTTGAAGTCTACTGATGAAAGAGAAATCATGCTGTAGACCTGATATTGCCGATATAAGCTTCTCCTGACTATACTTGAGCACACTCCCCTTTGTTTGCATGTTTATCCCTTTATATCTTGGTTGTGGGAGAGAGGGTTGTTAGAGGATTTCTTTTATTGTTAAAAGTGCTTTTAGCATGCTTATTTTAAAGGTATTTATAAGGGGTTGATTCTGATCATTTTTCATATATTATATAAAGTTTGACTGCTCTATCATTCATCATGGTGCCAATGTATGTACTAAATTGAATTAAGGACAACATACATGGATTTTACATCCTGTGGTCCCAGTTCTCTGGTTACATTGCAAACCGACAGAGACAAGAAGGCAGATAATTGATGATCATATATTATTTATCCCCTTTGTAAAGATTAAGGGTAGTTTTACTGTGTATTTAAGCTTTACATTACCCATTATTGTAATAAAGAAAGTGTTCTTGATAGATTGCTCGCATGCTTACTGTTAAACGGGAAAGAGAGATTGAGGAGGGCATCAACAAGCGATTGTCAAGAAAGCTTGATCGGCAATGGAAGAAAAGTATTGTCGTAAAACCACCCCCATCTTTGATAAAGTTGCGAGAGGAAGAAGCAGCCGAAGAAGCTGAGAAATCTGCTGCTTGAGCCATCCCAAATACTTCACATTTTAATGGCTTAAGAAGGGCTCTTTAAATTGTTGCAAATTCTATTTTAGACCATTTTGTGCATAGTATTTTGTAGTTGTTGATAGGATTCTCTTTATGTTTGGTTTACCTGAGATTGTTTATTACTTTCTCTCTTGGAAGAGCGCTTGACAAATTCAATCTTCCCATACCAATTCTGATTGTAATTAAATCTGCATTTTAACACATTGAATTGAGTTTGTTAAACCAAACTTTATAATCTTCATCAACAAAGCTTGTGAAAGGAGCTTGGATAACAATGTCTTAGAAGTATTTCAGTATTCATTTTCTAATTTCTTATAATAAAATAAATTCCTAACTATTTTTTAATAATGTTTAATTTTTTGTTCCAATAATATCTAATTATGAATTATTTACAATTTGAGAAACAATAACTATCCATTTTAATAGTGGGAAATAAATACTATATAGGAATCCTTCTTTTTTTTCTCCATTATATAAACACCCTCACAAGGCGGGAAATTTTTACAATGAACACCGGCGTCGTTTTTCTTCGACCAGATCTCTCTTGCGGCCCTTTTTTTTCATTAGCGTCCCAGCTGATTTACCTTTGCTTGCAACCGAAAAAAGGAAAAAAGAAAAGCAAAGAACCTCAAAATCACCATGGAAGAAGAACGGCCAGACCCAAATCTCCCAGCCAAAAACCTGGACCTCGATGCCGACTTACAGAAAAAGCACCAAGCCATGCTCGATCGCCTCTCCAATCGCCACCACGCTCGTTTAGACAACTCACTCGCTCGCCGATCCGACTCAACCAACTCCTCCGAGGCCACGTCCTCTTTCCTCTCCCGCTTCTCCGAATCCAAGCAATCCATCGACTCCCAACTCGCCGACTCCCGTCTCATTGCTCAATCCGATCCCTCTCGCCTCAAAACTCATTTCGCCAATATCTCTTCCTCCATCTCGGACCTCGAAAAACTCGTTGCGGAGAACTCATACTTCCTTCCTTCTTATGAGGTTCGCACTTCTCTCAAAACCATCTCCGATTTGAAGCAAAATCTCGAGATTTTAAACTCCGAATTGATCCCCAAAAGGAAATTCTCCTTCAAAAACAAAGCCACAACAAAAAAAGAACTCCCCAAAGAACCTGAACCCGTAAAATCTGACGCCGTTTCAGTGACCAATTTCAAAATCCCCAATTCCCCAGGGTTTAGAAATAAAACAAACGTAACCCTAATTCAGAAGTTCAAGGGAACGGAAGTTGGGGAATTTACGCTATCCGATCTGGATTCCTGCGAAGTGAGATTAATTGGCTGCTGCAATGCGGTTTTTATGAACAGATTGAAGGATTGCAAGGTTTATTTGGGGCCGGTAATCGGGTCGATTTTGATAGAGGAAGTGGAACGGTGTGTCTTTGTATTGGCTTCGCATCAGATAAGGATTCATTTGGCGAAAGGGAGTGATTTCTATTTGAGAGTGAGGAGTAGGCCTATAATTGAAGACAGCAATGTTGTGAGATTTGCCCCGTATTGTTTGGATTATGAAGGGATTGAGATGGACTTAGAGAAGGCAGGGTTGAGTGAGGAGACAGGAAATTGGGGGAATGTGGATGATTTTAAGTGGTTGAGAGCTGTGCAGTCGCCGAATTGGTGCGTTTTACCGGTGAATGAGAGGGTTGGGAAGGTTCGGGTTGGCGATTTGGAGAGCGGAAATGAAGGTAGTTAAAGCTTGTTTTGAAATAAAGAGTGTGCGAATTTTTTGAGTTGTTTTGAGTTCTGGTCACGTTTTGAATTTATGTTTGCTATCATTTTTTGAAATGGAATTGGAAATGAAGTGGCAAAGGATCATTTTTATGGAGCTGTTTATGTGTTTCTTCCTATTTTCTGTTGTTAATTACAGGCTTTTTGACTAGATTTGTTAGACTTATGGAAAATGAAATATGGAAGTTATTAAACTCATGGCAATCTTTATGTTGCCGCTTTCTGTAATTCTGGTTACATGTGTGCCAGCACCCAGAAGTTATTACTTGTATGATTAGGACTACTTATGTAAGTCATTTTGGAGGTCTGAAGAATCTTGTTTACATGTTTTTGCTTTAAACTCTATTAAAGGGTCAAATATATTGGTTTACGGAACATTAGCTGACTGGTTGGTTTGTCCCTCATTTTCTGCACAGTGTGCAATATAAATAGCAGGAATTTGGAGTTAGCAATTAAAGGTAGATGAGATGGATGAGGCAGTCATAAACATGATGATGGCTTTGGGTGTGGTTGGATTGAAGTGTACCAGTTTCTTTGGCTGTACAAATGATTTCTGGAGCTTGCTATTGGAATCTTAAGCATCTGCTTGAATGAATGGGATGTTTACTTAAGGAGTACTCTGATTGAGAATCTATCACTTCCTTAAATGAGCTTTGCCTATGATTTCTGCATTCATTAATCATGCATGGAATCTGTGTTAATGGCGCTTGTAAGGTAAGCTAGAGTTGCTCCTAAAACACATACTCCGAAGGCAAAGGTGACAGAAGTTTAAAAGATAAAAAAAGAAGAATTCTGCCTCTGTAAGTGCATCTACTCATCCAGTGAAGGAAAGGAAAAATCCACATATGATTTCTCTGCCTTCACCATTTTCGGAGTCTCATATCTTTGCTACTTTGAATTTCCCCCTCTAAATCTCAGTTTAATTGCAGAGCTCAGGTAATCTTTTTCTTTTCTTTCTACATCATCCCTTTTTTGTTACTTTGCCTCTTTAGATTCTCTGAGCAGTTCCAGGGCTTTGTCTTTTATTTTTCATGATCAGTTCCAGGGATTTGAAGCATGGGCGCAATGCGCTGCACTTTGCAAATGAGGAAAGGCATGTATCTAAACGATCACAATAAGTTGTTTATCAAGGGCCTTTTTTGTACAAAAATCGAAGTGTATTTACCCCATATAACTTAATGAGATTGAAATAGTTTAAAATGGTTTCCAGTAGCACTTCATTAAGCTGCTTTATCAGTTCTTTTACTTCTTTGACGCCATTTGTTTGATGACTTAGTTGTCTATTTGGCCTCCGGAGTTGAAACTTTGCCTACAAAGTTATGACTCCCTAGTAAATGCTCGCTAGTAATTAGTAACTGTTGGTTTCAGGTTTATGCTCTGGCTTCCGAGAAAGGGAACTATTTCAACATTTGGATCTACATTTCTCTGCCAATTAATGGACCCGTGCTCAAGAAAAGTCCCATTCGTGGAATTTGAAGTTGTGAAGGTGCTTTGAACATTAGAACAATTAACTACTTTATTCTTAGTTTGAAGTTTTCCACAACTTTTCGTTTCTTAACTACTTTATATTATGTAAACTTTGATGATTAATTTGGCTTCTCATTCTCAAGAACTAGATTTATGTGTTTGAAAAACCGTGTAGTTTCATTTTCTATGTGTTCATTGTAGACAATGAATCGGAAGTCCATGAATCACCGAAAAGTTAAAGGGTAATGCGAGTTGCTAAAATTTGACTTAGTTTTCCTCTTTAAATAGCATGAAGAGTTATACAGGAGCCAGATCAGCAGCCGGTTGCTTGCAGAGTGACCTTACGTGTTGAGGCTGGGTGATGTCAGCATTTGCTAAAGTGGACCTAGTGGGTGCTCTTAAATTTAGCTTCACCGAGTGTCTGGGTGAAGGGTTTGAAAACGAGCGTACTGCCTAGGTAGAGTCAGAGACATCTTCGGTTTCTACAGGGGGATGGGGCTGGACTTAGATAAATGTTTTTACAGAGGAGGATTTTCAACAGGAAAAGATGGCCCTCAAGTTCGTCCAAGTCCCAAGCAAGTGATTAGAAACAAAAATATTTCAAATTCAAACCCCATCTTTGTTTTCGTGATTTGTCCCTGTAGTCAATTGAGGTTTTGGCTTCGAGAGCCGCCGTTGCCCATCGATGGATTGTACGTATTACGGGCCTTTTTCCCATGTATATCGTTTTAATTGGTAGATTGTGCAAACGGCGTTTCGAAATCGACAGGGACATTGACAAATTGCCTTCCAACTATTTGTCTATTTCTCCTTTTGAGATCCAAATTCTAAAGATTGGGCACTTTTCTGCTGTTCCGTGGATCAGGTATCTCTTCTGCTTGACTTGTCCACTCTTGTAGCTTGTTGATTTTATAGGCACCATGTGATTTCATGCAACGAAAAGATAAAGGACACTTTTGACTTTATGGTCGGTTCTCAATATCATGAACAAGGGCGTCTTACCATTCTTACTACAGTCATTCGAATTAAGTAATTGGAAGTTAGAAAATCCAGGGTTACTGTCCATTATATTATACTAACCGAAAATGGTTTCCAGGAAGACTATATCAAAGATTTTATGCAGATGCCAGTATGAAACCCTGTATTTCGTCAAATGTTAAATTGATTTTTCTTCAAACATCGTCAATATTGGTTGGCAACAGGCACTTACTTTGCAATGAATTCTAAACTCTCAAGAGTCTCCCCTTTTGATCTGGTCCTTTCTTCAAGCTTTTTTGTACATCTGAATCCTGCATGAATCGTTACCTTTCTTACCTAGTATATTTGTCTCATAAAATATGATTATAAGCAGAGCACCAGCAGTTGCCTGTTAGTTGTCAGCCCTTCTTTTAATAGGAATAACTTCTTTTAGCTATCTTTTTAAAAGCCATTCACGCCATTGCAGTTTGATTCCGCTTTCTACTATAAAGTTCCAAGCTTTTATCTGTACATGGGTCCTTTTATGGCCTTATGGGTCTTTACAGACTGAACTGGTTCCTTGATCTAGTGCTCACGGATTTCCAACAGAAGGGGAACAGACCGAAGTTAGTATAGGTGTCCGCGTGGTAGCCTCGCTAGCTCTTACCTATTTAATTTAATGCGCAAAAAAAAAAAAAAAAAGCTTCCTTACTAACTCCCACCATGTGATCTCCATGCACTTTTTATTCAGCTTTGATTTGATTTTCCTTGCTTCCCTGTCGATAAACAAATCTTGATGATGCTGTTCCTTATCATCTCCTACTCCAACCATGTGACCTGCTTTTGCATGCAACGTATATCTCTACTTTTGACTGGATTCTCTTGTACTTTATCCTAGCTACTCAGATTTCATGAACCCAACCTCTCTGACTCTCTCAGCTTTCATGACTAGTTCCTGCTTGACAAATATTTATACGTCACATTTGCAGGTTTCTCATACATTTAGTTTCAATTTTTTCCATCTCATTGTCTCTACGCTTTAGCAAATTAAGGTGGTGTGGAACTATGCTTTATGAGGTATGTTAACTTTATATTCAGTTTGTTGTGGTTCAACTATTGAACTTTTTTCTCAAGAATAGGCTTAATGCACTATAATATCTTGTTCTAGCTTAATTACTGCATGGTTGGGCAAGAAATTTTTATGATGAAATGCCACAAAATTGGAGTGCAGATTTGTCTGTAACAAAGAAGAAGGGCTCTTAAGAACCTGTCAAATGCACTAAGGTTCTTGTCTTCTAAATTGTTAGGTACTTGGATGGTTCTTCTGATTGCGGTTTTGCATATTCTGTCAATTTGAACTATAAGTATTAATCTCATTATAGATAAGGATGCAAAAATTCAAGATAATCGCATTTTCCACACTTTCTGCTTCTGAGGTCACTAGCATCCAAATAATCGGGTTCTATACCTTTTCCTTTAGTAATGAAACAGATCATGTTGCCACCAACCTTTTGACCGTGCATTTGTTTCTGTAATGCACTTAAAATGCTCGCATGAGCCCAACATCTTTTCTCAGTCTCATCTTAACTTCCCATATACTAGGCCTTAGGACCTGGGCTAGTGTCCCATATAAAATTTGGATGTGGCCCAGGCGCCTCTAGCCCAGGTTTAATCATATTAGGCTTCTTCTCCAATAATCTATTAAAAGAGCATCCAAAAGAAAAAAGGCTTCCTATTTTGTTTCACTGTAAGATAAGGTGTATTGAGCGCTATCCTATTGTACTCTAAATCGCTGAAGTTACTAAGTTTGGAGGCTAGTTCGACTTCCGTTTCTTTCGGCTTTGGACCTTCCGTTATATTGTACCATAATCTTGTTTAAATATTTTTTCATTCTATTCCACATGAACTGGCCTGCTTCTACCATGTAAAGGTATTGTGTATTTAAAAATAATTAAATTGGATATAGGCTTAATACCAGATGCAGAAATTTTCTCACTAACCCATAGGGTTCTTATGGAGTATGAAATACCTTTTTATGATCAAACCTGAATCATTTCCCACATGATGATTGCTAAACAGCCATTAAAAGATTTTGCAAAGATTAAGGTAAAACAAGTGCGTAGATTAAGCAAAGAATACAATACTCTGACAATTTTTTGGTCCTATCTTTCTTTATTCAATTCTCATTTCATAATCTTTATGTTTGGTTATAATGAAGGGAATATGCATAGCTTAATTACTTGGTTAATTAATAGAAGATGGCAAAGTTTTTAACTGTGTATGGAAAAATTGTATGAATGAACTAGATTGATATCTTATAAGTAACTAGAATTATAGTTTTCTGATGATAGTATTATATATCAATCTTATTTTATGTTTTTTTAAATGATATATATCTTATTTTATGTTGAACCATAAGAATTACTAATGCTTATATTTAAAGAAATTTACTGGGTGTAAACTTTGACCAATGTCCACCATAATCTTGGTCATGAAGGTTATTACACTGGCTAGTTGTTTAAAACTTTCAGCCTTTCTGAAAAAGAATCTTTTGATATGCTCCTTGTCTATATGAAATTCTGCATCTATACTATGCTTCTTGTATAGGGATGAATTTGGGAGTTTTTGTACAGGGACTGCTTTGAGCAGAATATTTTGTAAAGGGTACAGGTGAAATGCCAAACTTTTGTTGATTTTGGTGGGTTACAGAATTGAGTAACCCCCATGTTTTAATGAAATATTTTCATGGCTTATCAAAAAAAAAAATATAGAATTCTGCTTTTTGGGTTAGGTTACTTTGGATTTCTCTAAGGGCTATGGTTTGAGGCACACCACATGTACGGGCTTCTTGGTGCTATGCTTGTTTAGCTACCCTTGTAGATCTAATAATTCAATGAAATCTTAGCCTTTAGAAGAAAACAAGGGGTAAAACATACTGATACATTCTTCAGTTCTTCACTAAATTGTTAAAAACCTTGGTTTTGGATTTACAGTAGCTAAGCACATTATGTTGTTAACAATTCTCTGGTTACACCACACAAACACAAACACAAATCTGGATCTCAAAAAGAACAAAGAAATGAAGGAATATTGTGTTACTTTTTTTTCGCTCAAAATATTGTGTTACTTAATGAACTACAGTTCATAGTAGTGGCAATTGATGAAAAGAAGGCTCAAAAACTAGCTAGTTTGTAGACATGAAAGACTTTCACCAATACTGGATGCATGCTGATATAGGAGACAATAGAGTAAGTTTACTAAAGGAACTTGAAGTTATCAAATCATGTGGATGCCACTCATCTTTTTAAACTATTGTTGATTCCTATGAGTACCAACTCGATCTCAATGTAAACGTTATACTGTGCGTCTAAAATATGTGTCAGTTGTATAGTATTGCTTTTCTATGATAAAATATGTGTTTTTATATTTATTGCTACGTATATATACTATATATTATTGCAGTTCAATTAATTAATATTACAATTACTAATAATGCTCAGCTTGTTTTGTTGTTACTTTTCCTGCATATGTATATATAACATGAATTTTAGATGATTAAATTCCTTAGCAATGTAATTTGTACTAATAAAACTTGCTTGCTTATTTTGGTGCTTCCCATGCTAACACATTTGTCTTGTTTTATATCAATCTGTCAACAAGATTTCTGATCTACAAACTTGAAAGCTTTTTTCTTAATTAGAAATTAATTAACTAATGGAATATTTGAACTAGCTACAAATTTAAGATTATTCCTGCAAAGTTGTTATGTTTTATATATGGTTTTATAACATGTTCTAATCAACCTTCACTCTCATTTTCTTTCACTGTCCTTAGCTGTGAATATGATGTCATTGCCGATGAGAGTTAAGCCAACAAATCATACATGGTAGTTGATGGCTAACAATGATATAAAGATCCCAAGACTTCCAAAACATTACCACCGATGCTTTATCATAAATATTTGTCAGATTATATATGTTATATTGTGTAGGGATCGATCATCGCATCTAGATCAATTCATAATTATTCCTAATCCAATAAGTTGGGCATAACGGTTGAGAAAACTGTATATTCTTTAGTAGCAATGAGAACAACTAGTAATCAAGAAGCTTTAAAAATGTTGATTAAAATTATGGACCAATGACCCTAGGTTTTTTGTGCCATTTCAGAAGAAATCATAGTCTTAGTGAGTCTCTGTCATAAAGTAATACAAAACCCTTATATATTACAGTAATAACTGTGAATGCATTTGTGTCAAAACCAATAGGATGCAATCCATGAACGTCTTAAGGAAAGTGAACCTTTCTACACGTAATTATCATTGAAATGGTGAAGATATGATGAAATTAGCATAGATTTTCAGACCCCACTTCAATTTTTTTCTGCTTTCTATTAGGGTTGTTGGGCTGTGAATAGTTGAAAAGGGTGAAGTTGGTGTGCCATGAACGCTCGCAAACACAATTCACGTGTACTGGACGTAATAGAAGTATTTCTTACTAACTGTTTCTGGTGACCACTCTATCACAGTTCTTTTAATTGTTTAATAGAGCACTTAATTAACAATGCTGAGAGGCATTAAACTATAAATGTTAATTTTCTATGTGGCTTTTATTGCAGGGATGAAGGTGCACTGCAATAATTTCATTTCCAGTTTGTTTTATTCGCTTTGACCAACAGATCATCAGGATCATTGATTAGCAGCTCATGTTAGGAAATCATATATCAGAAGATGCTGAATGGAACCTCCATGGCAGGTTGCAACAAATTAGGTCGATAAAGCTATTGGAAGCCCAGGTGTGTTTTCTGAGTCAACCTTCATGTTCATACTCAACATCAATCATTTCATTTGGTCGTATACTAGAATTATAATAAACTAAGGTGATGAAAGAGCAGTAGAAAGAAAGATTGCTGTCGCTAATGCTTTGAAAATAAATCCATTTTAAAGAACTTTCCTGTTGTCCATCTCTAGTGAGTGTTTTGATCTATATTTAATGTTTGCTTAAAACCAGCATTATATAATGTTGTTTTCTTTTTGCATGGAGATGGAAAGACCCGAATACATCTACGTGGCAAAGGAAGTGTAGAAAGTCCGAGTTTAGATATATTGGGTAGAAACTTAACTGGGGAAGCAAATCAGTTGTTTAGCTGACATTACAAATATGATTTTTTCTAATGATAAAATAATAAGCTGTTTAGGTGACATCTCTTACTTTCTAAATTCTTTATTTAAACCTGCTTCCTTTTGATGTGAGGGTCTGGTCCACCCGACAAGGAACCCTGGTTGAAGAAGTAATCTCTCTGTTTCCCTCTAAAAAATCTTCTGTTAGTTTTTCTTGAAGAAGGTGTTAATATGTTTTTCCCCTTTCAATGAACAAAAATCTCGGTTTCTTTTATGGGTAAAACGTGTGCCGACAAAACATGAGCTAAGTGAAGGAGAAAAAAGGTGGAGAGAGAGGACATGGTGTTCTCAATTCTCCTTCTTGTTAGTTTGAATCTCGGTGGCCATTGATGTGATGCTTTATAACGAGTTTAAGTTAGAAATAGCTAGCTTACCAAGTAAGAAATTAGTGATTTTGGACAAACTAGACTCTTATCTATTGGCTTATATACCCAGAGCAGCCATTGATAATTACATCTGCAGCAGTGTATATGGTTTGTTTTATGTTGAACTTATAAATATATATGACATTTAAATACGGTTAGATCAGAAGATTTTTTTTGTGGTTACTTTTTTCTGTTTGGTGTGCCATTTTTGTTCTTGCCTTCCAAAATCATTCCGTGCATTATAATTTGCATGGATTAGTACTTCTTCAGTTTCATGATATGAATTTCCATGATTCATTAATTAATTTGTCCCATTTTTAGTATGTATCAACCCATTGACTAAAGGACTTATCTTCCTCTTTACTTCTATTTCTGTCATCTGGAATTTGATAAATGAAAATCTTTGAATTGTAATCCATTGATAATGATAGTTTATTATAGACAGCTAAGAAAAAAAAAAGGGGTATAACTGATGCAGCTTTCTTTTTCTGATTAAAGATTGAGAAATATGCTTCATGCCTCTACACGAAAAGGTAAGAAAAAGATATCCATAAGACCACAAAGAGGTTGACAAATAAATAGATGGAATATTTGCGTATTTGCATGCAATATACAGTATATAACACCAAGTCAAAGGGAATAATTGACTAACTATATATTCTACTTCTAGCAATTTCTGTTTAGGCCTCCACATACAAGCACATTATAAACACACACACACACATATATATATATATGTATATATATATATATACTTTCAAGCTCTAAAATTATATATGTGCACGAAGATACATTCTTCCTAGAGTGCAACTGCTGCATTTTTTTTGTTCTTCTACATTTGATTAATATAATGCTTTTCCATGAGGAATTCACCTACACGCGATTACTATGAAATCATGATTAATGCCGATTGTAAGAACATTTGATTGATCGCTCTGTTGCAAGAAATGAAGGTAAAATCAGTTTTACAACATGTCTCTTTCTCCCCCTTCCTCCCTCCTCCTTGAATCAGGACAAAGAAGAAAAGGACGACTACATCAACGAATACCATTGACGCGTTCTTGTTAGGGGGTAAAGAAAGATGTCTTAAGGGTCTCAATATGGTGGAAAATTTAGAGAGTTTGCTGCAACCCCCTCCTCTAACCATCTCCCTCTATGGTCAAATGGGTCACCATCGACTCGGTCGCTATCTAGCTTTTTAAGTTTTTTGGGCTATCAAACTGAAAGATTCTGATGACAAGCTCCTGATGATTATTTTAAAATGCATCATTTTCCGACTTCCAAGCATTTAAATTGGCCTCCAAATTTCGCATATATAGACGTTTTTGTTTCTTCCATAGTCGTACATGTTCTTACAAAAACGTACATATCTACACATGTATACACATACAATACTCTGTGATACGTACTTGGTGTGTTTGGTTAGAGTGGAAAATCACAGTGCACACGTGGAAAGAGACTCTTAAAATCTGCAAGAGAAGAGAGAGCTCAGACTCTCAACATCTTACGCAATACAAAGAGACAACAACAATGATCAGATGCCCCTAACCCTATAATTACATCACACCATGAAAACTTTTCCTATTCATAGAAATATATACTTAATTGTTCGGGCCACCGGTTTTGGCCGCTAAATTATTCCATGCAATGCACGTATAGTGTGTAAATTAATCACAGAAATTAATAATTAGATAATCACGTGGTTTTAGTTACTTTCCGAATGTGATGCATACTCTCCATGGTTTGCTTTTTTGTAAGGAAATTATACTCAAACAACATAGTCATTATGTTGTTATTCATAGACTTTGGTTCCAGAAAGCGTGTTTCGTCCATGTTTAGAAAAGAAAGAAAATTGCCATGTTACGTCTTATTCTGAATTATATATTGTTGTCTTATATTTTGGTGAGGTCAAGTAGAATAACATTTCTTTTTGTGTAGAATTAAAGCGAGTCCAGGGGCAGGTTTACATACCATGGGCCTTAATCAGCCACTCCTTTTCAATGGGATCAACTCCTGCAGCATCAGAATTCCCTATTTTGGCACACCAGAGATTGTTCGCCCAGGACCCTCTATCACTGAAAAAGACCTCTTATCAAAAGCCAGCCACAGCACCGAAATTGGGAACAACAGCTCATATAGCTCACAAAGCTCAATAGAAGACAATTCAAAGAAAAACAACGATGTATTGATGTGTTATAGATGGCAACTGGAATCAGTAAATGCATCATCGATTTACACCTGATGCTGATTACGCTCCTTCACCGCCATATGACCAATTCACCAATGCATCATTTTATTTTGAGATTAATTATTTAGGAAGAGCCTTTAGAGGATAAAAAGGAGACAAAAAGAGAAAAGAAGTCATTATTGTCACTCATTTTTCATCTTTTCTGCTTCGGGAATATATATTTAGAGTGATGGAAAGCAATTGATAATTAGAGACCACTATAGATTTTGATGCGGATATATGGCAGAAGGTAATTACTCACAAAAATATGCCTGGTGAGGATCAAGCAAATGGAGGCAGGCTGCCATGGAGATGAGCAAAACCCTGCGGAGTGGGGTAGTAATGTAGGCTAGCTAGTGCGTAAGCATAAGCTTTGCTAGAAATATAAGCACAAAAAAATTCAGGACCCATCTGCATAAATATTAAATATTAAATATTAATACGTGAAATTGTATAATGATCCATGCAATCAATGACGAAATAAAAGGCTGTGTTGCGTGCATGGAATGGGTTTCAAAGATCATGGATGACGGGCCACCTGTTCCCTTTGATGCTGACTACTGACTGCCGCTTTCAGTTCTTGTTCATTTATTTTTGACTATAATTCTCATTATTTTAATCCAATTCTTGTTCATTACTGCTTAAATACCCTACATTGCCCCTTCAAGTCTTCACTTTACCAATTTTGCCCTTCCATACTACCTTATTAGGTCCATATCTTAAGAATAATCTGCTCATATTTGTTCGAGATTAAGTTATCGATTTTTCAATTCAGAAAAATAAAATTTTAATTCAATTTTGAATAAAAATATATATATATATGTGTGTGTGTGTTTATGATTGAATTAAATGCTTTGATGTATTATGAATCATTTTTGAATATTTGTATAAATTATGTATTTTATGCTCATATATTTGTCTAAGATTGAATTATTATTCAATCATCTTTTACATAAACAATTTGATATGTCTTTTAAATCGAATATTTTTTTTTTGAAGAGCTAAATCCAGCCAATTTTTGGGATATGACATTAAATTCTCTGTTAGCTTATGTCGTCTACAAATGCAAACTACTAAACATCTTTAATTATTCTAATTTCTAAACATTTTTCTTGAAAGGCAAATAATTTCTAAACATGAATGTAATATATTACTAACATGTTTATTTATTTATTAATTATTTATTTATGTGCAAGGGTGAGTTATGCAATAAGTGGCAGTCCATATCCCTTTGCATATACTCTCGTTTACTTTTTTTATTATAAGTTTCTCTCTTTGACACCTTTAATGAATTAGGATTTAGGATTCATTTATGAGGAAACAATTAATTCAAACTGAATTAAAGATTTCTTGATTTCAAAGTGTTATCCCTCTACCCCTACTCATAACAGTAATGAATTAGAAATTCAGAAGGTTGAAGAATATCTATGCAATAGGTATGAAAGCAGCCACTCTTCTTGACCTGTTTATGTGACATTTTCTAAATGTCTTGGCTCTATTTCACCGAAGATAATTCATTGAAATTTCTAATGAGAGAAGCTTTGCATTTTTTTTTCTCAGCCAAAAAAAGATTTTGTTAAGATTGCAGTAAAGATGCTTTGCTTTATAGTATATATATATATTTTTGAAAGTCATAAAAAGAGATTTCATTCAAAGCAGGGGAATGAATATTTCCCCATTAAAGATACAGGCCTTGAACACAAAAAGAAAAAAGATCCACAGATATATTTACTTTATAGTATATATATATATTAAAACATGAAAATGATGATTGAGTCAAGATCATAGCAACCTTCTAAGCAATTCGGCTGTAATATGTTTGTGGGTCGCCATTCATGTGTGAAGTTATTTATGAGCAAAAAATTGAGGGTCCACTTGGAAAACTGAAGACACAATTAGGTCAAACTAAAATAAAATCATTTACAGGAAAAAAAAGAAGAGGAAAACTCATTTGACCAATGACAAGGGTATGGTTGAGATTTAAGAAGGAAAATGGCAATCTTGTTTTTCCAACAAATAGGAAACCAGCACGTCTGCTTTATTAGGGAACAGAAACTCTATAAATATAGCAACCTGCAGCTAATGGTTAGATTGGAGGGAGGCAGCTGCCAAGTCTTAAGGAAAGAAAACGAAGGTATTGAAATGGGAAGGTCACCTTGTTGTGATGAAAGTGGCCTTAAGAAAGGTCCTTGGACTCCTGAAGAAGACCAGAAGCTTGTCAAATATATCCAAGAAAATGGCCATGGAAGCTGGAGAGCCCTTCCCAAGCTTGCTGGTATAAAATTGAAGCTACTGTATAACACCTGCAAGTCTCCTCCACTTTCTTTCTCTCTATCCTGAGATTATTGTTTCTTGGTTATTTTCCAGGTCTTAATCGGTGTGGGAAGAGTTGCAGGCTGCGGTGGACGAATTATTTGAGGCCTGATATTAAGAGAGGGAAATTTTCCCAGGAAGAAGAGCAAACAATTCTCAATCTCCATTCCATCCTTGGAAACAAGTAATTTTTTAAACAACTATTTCCTTTTATGTCATTTATTATAAATTTTTACTTTTATTTTTTTGCATCTTGAATCATGTATATTTCATTTTCCTCGTTATTCACAAGATGGTCAGCAATTGCAAGCCACCT
>NW_018397255.1:4517820-4520320 GCF_002168275.2 Theobroma umbraticum | reverse complement strand
ACAGATAATGAAATAAAAAACTTCTGGAACACTCATTTGAAGAAAAAACTCATCCAGATGGGAATTGATCCGATGACTCATAGGCCTCGAACTGATATCTTCTCAAGCTTGCCTCATCTGATAGCTTTGGCCAACCTAAAAGAGCTTATGGATCACCACCCATGGGAGGAACATGCTGTAAGGCTACAAGCAGAAGCTGTTCAAATGGCTAAGTTGCAATGCTTGCAATATCTTTTTCAAACCCCAGCTTCTATTTCTTCAGGTTCTAACAACATAAACAACACTTTCACTGATATGGAGACCATTAATCTTTCAAACTCACTTTCTCCAATCAAGGATAACTCAGTTTTAAATTCACCCCAGCTGGATATAGCAGCTGCTTCTCTTCAAGGTTTCAATGATTCAATCCCTTTCCCTCGTTTACCAGACCTACAAATCCCATGTGAGTATCCAACATCTACGAACAAGGACATGGCTCAAGCTCAAGAATACTCAGTGTTGAGCCAAGGAGAGACTAAATGCAACTCTCCATGGCTCACTTCATCTGCAACTCCTTCACCTTCTGTGGCCCCATCTGTAACAGAGACTATGATCGACAATTCAGTTTGGCCTGATCACCAACTACTCTTTGAAGACCCTTTGTTTCATGAGATTGCGTAGCTTAATTTTTTTTAATATATATGTTTAAATCTTAAAAAGGTTCGCATTTACTCCACTCCTTTTCTGTGTATTAGTTTCTGCACACATCCTGTTCATTATATATATGTATAACCCTTTCTAAAACATCAACACTGCATTAATATCATTATATATAACAAGTTAGCCTTGCATGTCTTTAAATATATTTTCTGTTTTTTGGAAAATTTTTGAAATCTGCATTATTTCATCCTCCTATATATAGAGACATTATGCATGTTTCAAGACCAGCTCTCACGTATATTTCTTGTATTTCTTCAAGCTAAATTCAAGTCAAAATGTGCCCTCTTCTAAATGTCAGGCCTCAGGGTACCATAGAAAGAAAAAAGTTCTTTCTTCTTCTTCTTCCTCTTTTTCATTTTCTCCTTTTTCAGCGGCTGCAAACAATGATGAAACTATAGCTCATTCAAGCTACAGCAATGGTGGTACTGGTAGAAATGAACTGGTAAAGTCAAATTACTAGATAATAGACCGACCAATAACAAAAACTTTATATATCTTTACTTTCATTTTTATTGCGGGTGGGGTAAAAGGAATCTAGCCACTTTGGTGTTCACACTTGCTTCAAATCAGTAAGCAGGTCACTCTTTTCCATGCAATTTTAGAAACGTGTTGACATTACATACCGTTTTCGTTGAACTTATCAATTCCATTCATTTAATTGCTGAGAAGTTTTATGGAAATTAATTTACTTAATTTCACATAGTGCTTTTGGAACATTTCAACTCTTTAAATTATTATCATGACTTCATGTAAACAAAGAGAAAGTTTGGAGGAAATAACAATGAAGAAACCCTACAAAAACAATCGACCTAAGTTTAGGTTGAGCCCACACTACGAGAACCTCCTCCTTTGTCTGGCTGTTCACACAAGAAAAGGTTTCTGTTTTTTTTCTTCCTGCCTGATTCCTTTCCCTACTTTTGATGTTTATATGTTCCTACTGTTCCTTACTTTATAAATTAAATAAATTACAATATTATTTCCCCTTTGGAATGATATTCTTCCCCGTACTTTTCAAAAAAATAAATTATATTATTTAGGGTAAGGTAGGATCAAGACATTGACCGAAACCTTTTGATCCAACCACTCTAGAAGAACAACTGGAATGAAAAAATTCAATTGATTCTGATCTCTATCTTGTTCATCAAATAAGTACGTTTTACACAGGAAAAAGGCCCAGTCCTACTTTTTATTTTTTTTATTCATCATCTTTTGGTACGTTTTTAATCATCAATAATGTGTAAATTTACAATATTTGAACAGTAACAATAAATAGATTCAAGAATGGTAAACTTGATAGAGAAGATAGTAAAAAACAGAGAAATGGTTACATGAGATTTGGCATTTGGGTTAATAGCTTTATTAATTTTTGAGATGGGGTTGACTAAGACATTGATGTCAAAAAAATTAAAGTGACGTAAAAGGATTTTCAATGATAAGGGGACCCCAAGTAGTTAGGAAACCGAAAAAACAAAGTTTGAAGAATTTTCCGACTGGTAAAAGGGATTACCGCCACTAATTTGCCACAGCACATTGCATGGGAAATATCGTAAACCTCTGTTTTACTTTAAAAATGATATAATAAAAGTTATAGTACCAAACATAATCTAGAAAAAAAGGTCCATGTTTGGTGGGAGTTGTACCTTTCTTCTAAGAACAGCATGAGAATTAACACCAAAACTTTGAGTTAAAATAATTAACGTCAACTGATTATTTATTTTAAATTAAACATTCACTCTCTTTTTTTGAGTTGTTTTGCAATTATATTCATTTTTTAAAACATTTACAACTCCTTCTTTATATA
>NW_018397255.1:4515968-4517810 GCF_002168275.2 Theobroma umbraticum | reverse complement strand
TATATATTCCATATTAATTTTTAATAAACTTTTTTTACTTTTGCACAGTAAATATTATAATTTATCAATATCATAAAAATATAGAACAGGAGTACTTTAATTTTCTGCCTAATTTAAGTGTATATATATAACAATTTATTCATTTATTAGTGGTTTCGAACATAAACCTTTCACCTATATGCTGAATAGAATTTTGAACAAAACAAAGTTGGTGTTATTATTGGGATTCAAAATATTGATAGTTAACTTTTCAAAAAAAAAAATTGATAGCTAGGTTAATTATGATTGCTCTTATGATAAGATAATTCTTCATCTATTTGAGTTAAGATTTTATGGTTTTTTTTCTTGATCAAATCAGATTTCACTAAACATCATCAGAAATGATACAAATCAGTACTGTACTAAGCAGTTTTGGTAAGAAAAATGCTTATATCTCCCAGGATAAGCCATAACTCACCATTCCACAACATATTAAACAATAAAACCTGACCGCAATAATACAGAAAAGAAAATTTTCAAATATACCAATAGGCTGAAATGACAAACAATAAAATTACAATATAATAATCGATTGCATTCTTTCAATATAGAAAATAACATAAAATATAATAAAGCACCATTCTATCACCAAGCACAAAGCTTCTCTTCGCGTTTCACCCCAAATTTTGTCAAAAAATTAACGAACGCATTTGCCTCTTTAGCAGTGTGACAAAGTTTAAAGTTAGTAGATTAATAATCACTAAATTAGAGCATTCAATTTAAATTCACCTTAATAATAATCATCAAATTATATGATTTTTTTATCAAGAAAGAATAATAAAATGCAAACAAAAATAATAAAATAAACTTGGTTTTAACATCCTGATTATCATTGAAAAAGGAAAAAGTGGAGGGGTTTGCAATTTCAATCTCATCAAAACTTAATACCTTCACAAATAAGACAAAAAATAAAAGAATAATATCAAATCCGTTGTTAATCATCAAATTCTTTTACTGTTTCACACATTATGGTTTCTTATAATCCTCTTTCAATAAATGAAAATCCCTAGATTTAATGCATAAAAAAACAAAATTTATTAGGAAGTGTTCTAGTTAGTAAGCAGTAGTGGCCCTTAGTTTCTATTAACCTAAAGATGAAGTTTATTCCGATTTGGATATCTTTTTCCAAATCTAATACTATTGATTATACACATGGAATTTGACACAATTTAAACTATAGCACAATTCTATAAACTATTGGATGGATCTCCATTGAAAACAAAAAGGAAGTGCTAGATGAATGTTGTAAGTAAGTTATACAATTAAGTGCTCGTATTTCCTTTCTACCAACTTATAATTTGAAAAAAGAAGAAGCTTTCACGTTATTCCAATGTCCAAATGCCTTGCCTTTTGTTCTTTAATAATTAGAAGGTTCTTGTCTATACTGAAAGTAGAAAAAATAACCTCTCGTCGCATATATACTGTCTTGACCCACAAATTAATTAGCTTCAAATTAAACACAAGCAAGAGTGATCATGACACGAAGTTCTTGCTTTGTTTCCGTAAGGTTGAAAATCCTCTACGATTTTCAGACAAATGGAGTAAATTTTTGTAGGTATTAGTTGAGCGTATGTCCTTCTTCTAGAGCTTTTCTTCAAAAAACAAAAAAAAAAAACAAAACATGTTCATGTTTCCAAAAAACAACTAGCAGCAGGTAGCGTCGTGGCCGACCTAGCTAGGGGAGGCAGCTGGTTTTGGATGAACTATGATTCTGACCTTCAAAATTAGGGTTAGGTTTGTGATAGATTTTGATTTTGACTTAATGATCATCCATAAGTAAAATTTCTTTTATATATATATATA
>NW_018397255.1:4509114-4515958 GCF_002168275.2 Theobroma umbraticum | reverse complement strand
TATATATATATATATTTAGAGCATAATATATAGAATCTAATTGGAGTCTACAAGAAGGTTGCATTCTCTCATGTTTTTTACTCCAAAGGATTGAAGGTTTATCTAACGTTAATTTGAGTCACCAAATCATAGTCATGGAGGCGATTTAAGTTAATTAACTAATAAAAGGTACTCATCTTTCAACATTTTTTTAATTAATGAGGATTAATTAATTGTAACAGACTATCAGCCATGAAACAATAGTTGCTGACCCCTAATGGCACTATTTCTTGGGTGAGTGGTTGGATTATTTTCCTTTTCTTACAAGGGATTGACTGCAATACTAATTTTAACTGAACCATTAGTAACCTCACTGATATTCAAAAGTTTTTCTTTGAAAGCAAGAGATTAATTAGATGCCGTGCTGTATATACTAATCGAAATGGTATGGTGTTGAGTGAGAATTCTTCTGGAGTAAGCCACAATTCGAGCCGTTGTAGAAAATTTACAAGCTTGTTGATTAAAGTCAAATGGTCATGCATGTCTACACACCATCTTCATACCTAGCAAGTAAATGACAACCATAAGTTGATAATTTACTAATAGAGTTCTATTTCTTCGATTGAAAATTGATCACATGGTGTTCCAAAGTTCTTCTTCTCTTTTAACTGTTTGTCTTTGGGCATTTAAATATAGATTAGACCTCATAGATGAATTACAATAGTCTGCAACCTGGATATAGAGATAGTCTCTCCTTGTTATAAAATAATCAACAATTCACATAGACAGATCCCTCATATTCTTAGAGTCCCAAATTATTGCCTACTTAAAAGTCAAAAAGTAATAAATATTATTATATTATGCTTTACCTGTCATCCTTTATTTTTTATATATTTTAAAATTAAAAAGACATTTAAAATTTTTTCTTAGATCAATAAACCTACATCTATTCTTAAATCGAATATTCGAATACCATCATATTACTTTATTATTAATAATTAATTTAAACAAACAGTCACACATATTTGTATAGAGAAAAGTTTGTACAAAATAAGTATATCACATCATCTTGTACATGTCTCGTTCCATTTCATATAAAGCCATATCATTGTGAATCTCCTATAAGTTCATATCATGGTCATTAGAAATTAAAAAATGGCACATCAAAATAATAAATACCAAGATAAAAAAAACTTATATTTATTTATTTATGTGAAGGGTTTACGTATACAAAATATAATACGACATATTTTGTAAATATACTGATCATGTTTAGATAAAAATATTAGAATTATTTTGCTATTCAAATTATTCAAACACAAAATTGACTTATCAATAGTAAATGATATGAGTTCAAGTAAGTTATGATGTCTTGTCTCGATTGTAAGTTTGTACCTTAATTAATCATGATGAGCCTTGAAATTAATACAATAGAATATAAAACATTAATTTAAATCTTTTTCATAACTTATATTTCATGTTAAAAAAAAAAGTCACGAGGCTATAAGAAATTGTGCAAATGAACCAAAGGGTGAAGATTGGAGACTAAGACCATTGAATTTGATGAAGAATAAGAGGACTACAAGTAGTAAAACCTGCCATGTATTATAATGAAAAACATATTAGGTAACTTTGAATTCAAAATTAGGTGATTTGGGTAGAATATACTTCTTAAATTTCTATTAGCCTTCCTCTCTAGACCTAAACTAACAAATAATAATAGTTTAAGTAGAATGAGGTTGTTTGGACGTCTTCAATTCCATCCTTCTTATCTTACCTTTTTGATTTTTTTCTCTTGCAAGAGTTCTTTGCAAAAGGCAATTTATCCACATCATAAAGAAAGTTCCAATCTTTTCATGAGTACTTCTGTGAATATAATATGCCATGATTCTAATACCGGAACTAAAGGTCAGAAAGAGTGACGTTCAACCTGAGACTTTTCACTTTTGGAGAGTTTTGAGCCCAAGAATTCTTCGCCTCGCGCATAACAGAAGAAGTAGACTTTATCTTGGACTGCATGTTCTGAAATTGATGGAGACCAAGACTAATGCCAGTGCCTTGAATGTGACAGATGTTGTCAAGAAGTGAGATATAAATCTTTCAGCACAGAGCAGAAGAGCTAATTGTAAAATAATTGAGAAAACAGGGTTCTCTATTCTGATTCGACAAATTGAAGTACCTATCTTGTCCTAATTTCCAAGCACTGGGTCGTAAATGCATACATTGCCATGTTTGAAAAGAGTGATGTAAAAACCTAAGACTTTCCATTACGAACTTACCTTGGAAAGATTTTAAGCAGGCTTAGCGACAGCACCCACCCTTGAGAAGAAATTATTGAATGAGATTTGACCAAAATCCAACACATATTTCAGCAAGGCTTTCATAGTTTTGACTAGAAGCTAAGCTAATAGTCGGCTTTTCTTCTATAGGCGCATGCCTACCACTTTAAGACTAACGGACCCAGAGAAGACAAATTTAATTGAACTTGTTCATGTACAAGTCTTCTTACTGCACAAAATTGAGATTAGCAGAGAAGGGCCCTAACTAAAATTCATCAAACGCAATTATAATATCTTTGTAGTTGGTGATAACGATGAACAGTTGATGGTTGCCTATGGATTAATTAATCAGAAATGGGATGTTCAATAATTGCCTGCTTTAACCTCATTCAAAATTCTACTAATTGAATTTTCTGCCAGTACTACTGACCTTATATATATATTAGAATGTCTTCAGCTGTTGTTTTCTTGTGGGGCATCTGGATTTATTTAATGTAATTAAGAATGTAATAATCGCTAGTGATTCTGTTAAGCATATATGTTTTATTCTAAAAACAGAACAACTTGTGGTTGCCTCTGCATGGCTAGCTGGGATCAGTGAATTGATTAATATGTTGGCGTTATCTCTGTTGGACCATTTTATACACTATAATTGTCGCTCATAATTGGGCTGCTCACTCCTTACTTTGCAACGAAGACATGATTCACACTTCACCCCGTCGTCTCTAAACTTAACCTTTGACCTTGGCTCCAGCACCCGAGCAATGTTATCCCAATCCAAAGGAATTTTCCCCAAATTAAACACTTGTTTAAGGAAGTTTTAGGTTCTAGCCCAGACTCAAGTTAAAGAAGAGTCCAGTCCCAATGGTTCATGAGCTCCCTTAGATTCTGGTCCAATAATTACAAAGTCAAATGTGTCCAACGGCCCAATGGGCAATAGGCAATAAGCTCATAATTATCACTGCAAAGCTAACCTTCAAAAGACTGATAACCTTCTAATGAAAAACCAACATGGTCTGCACGCTGCAGCTTAATTCCATATTGTCACTGTCCAATATATAGTAGTTACCAAATATTCCTCTTGCGACAAGAGTGCTATGGGCCGTAAAGTGCTAATCCTTTCTTTAAGTTTATCATATATGAACTATTTGATTAATATCACTGATCAGGTTGATACTGTACACGGATATTATGATTACTTGTTGATCATGCCATCTCAAATTTTCAATTTTAAAGCACTATTTCGTTTGTTCATACATCCATGCTTTGGAGTCAAACCAAAACAATTAAGGGGCAATATTAAAAGAATTTTTTTGCAGGTAGTCATAAAAGCCGGAAAACTAATGGTGACCATGCTTCTGATGACAAAGATAACAACATTCGCAAACAAAGCGATCATCATCAAGTTTGCATCTTCCCCAAGCCTTGGATTTGGGATGCTTGAGAACACAATGCTGCTTTGCATAGATAAGGTGGTGGCGAAGGATTGTCTTCCCTCGAAACTTTCACCTGTAAAACTTATTATATGTCGCGGATTGGTTTTGAAAAATAAAACAAATTTGGACTGATGAAGCAAACCTTGATGGAAGGAGAGAAGAATAATGGAGAGGATCAGAACTACTACTGCCAAGGACTTCTTCATCTTTGAGTACTTCAAATAAAACAAGTTGCTGAGTCTGTATGGGAAATTGTACTGGATCTACATGGAAAGAAACCTGGATGTAATTTATGACAAATTAAAAGGAAGAGTGACCGAGAAATGTAAGCAAGAAAATCAGGTTTCATGAAGTTCCAAATGTCAACCGTTGCCAAAGGCACTTGTCAAAGTAATTAACTACTAGGTAAGTGTTAAATAAGGCTAATTATGCATTCCAATCTATTTATAGTATTCACCAATATTCGTCAGTTTTTTTTTCTCAATTAACATTCTATGAATAATTTTGTTTTTATATGAGAAACAAAGAAACAATTTATCACATCATTCTAGGTCATACAAAACCTAATACATCAGCAAATGAATTTAATAAATTATAAAAATACCCTTAAGTGTAAATAAATAAATAAACTTTGAATTGAGAATATTGTGATAATTTTATTAGATAAAATTAACAACTTAATTCTTGTGAGAACAAAATTAATCTACAAAGTGATAATTGAAAAAATAAAACAGAAACTGCTTGTTGAAAAAAAAATCACAATTATATATATATGGAAAAGATATTTTTAGATCAATTTATTCATATAATGAAAACGTACTTCTTTTGAGTTGTGAAGCCCAACTTGAGCTAGGCCTGACCCTTTGCTTCTACATTCTTTCAGGCTGCGTTAAGTTTAGTAAAAAACAGTTTTTTTAAAAAAGTGAAGGCCACTTAGGCCCATTGACCTCGAACTGCCTTATTTACTTTGAAAAGTTAAAAAATTAGTAAAGACTTGTGTGGTCTTTGTCTTTTTTATAAGGCTTCGGTCTTTAGCTTTGATTCTTGACTTTCCGCAACCGTTCCCATTTACGGTCGTAATCGCTCCCGTCATTCACACTATCATTTCCGCAACAAAACGACGTGCTAGTCTTCTTGGCCAGGCTGGCAAACTCAATTTTAATGCTTTCAATTGGTTTAGCCAATTTGTCTTCTTAATATATATTAAAATTATGTTTCGGTAGCCAGCCAAAACAGAATTTCTGGTTCTTGCTTTTTTATTTGACTCAATTATTCGAGTAGATCCAAGAAAAGTTTACCTTCACGTCCAATAATGGCCCCAATGGTTTCCCTGGCCCACGGCCGCCACGCCACTGTTTAAGCGGTCCAGATGTAATCTGAAACCCGCACGTGTCAATGCCAGCGTTCATTTTGAGTGTGGCTCTTTTGTCTTTTTCAGTCAAATATAATGACAAAGCTTTACTCTTTCTTTTTTGTTTAAGCTTATCAAACTTCACTTCTGCCCAAAAAAATGTCGAATCTCGGAGAACCTTTTCGGATCTCGCCGGAATATCCCAGCGGCGAAGGATCCTCTCTCCCTCAACAAGAACCCTTCGGCCATGCCGATCCTCGTGTCCCACTCCTAAACCTCTCGACGGTTAAAACGAGAATGGATTCCCTACAACACTTCCTATCTCAATCGGTCAACACGAACACTTTGATCTCCAAAGATCAGATGGATCTCGTCTCCTCCGAAATCGCCTCCGCCATCCACCAAATCATCGTCAACGGCGCGGCCCTCCTCTCTTGCGCCCAAAAAGGCCATTACCCAAACCCGACTCCAATCCGGAACCCGACTCCAGAACCGAAACTCGAGGTCGACGATTACGATGAAGGAGAGTCCGAGATAATCGAGTTAGACGCGGTCGAGTTGCTGTCGGAACATTTACATTTCTGCGAAATTTGCGGTAAAGGGTTCAAGCGCGACGCCAATTTACGGATGCATATGAGGGCTCATGGGAATCAGTATAAAACTCCCGAGGCGTTAGCGAAAAAAACAGGTAATAAAGGTGAAGTGAAGAATTGGGGTCGGAAAACCCGGTTTTCGTGCCCCTATGATGGGTGTAACAGGAACAAGAAACATGACAAGTTTAGGCCGTTGAAATCTGTTATTTGTGTAAGGAATCATTTCAAGAGAAGCCATTGTCCGAAAATGTATGGTTGTAATAAGTGTCATAAGAAGAGTTTTTCGGTTTTTACTGATTTGAAGAGTCATTTGAAGCATTGTGGAGGTGGGGAAGAGAGTAAGAAGTGGAAGTGTAGTTGTGGGAATAGCTTTTCTAGGAAAGATAAGCTTTTCGGACACGTGTCGTTGTTTGAAGGGCACATGCCAGCTGTTATGGAGGAGGAGGATCGGAAGTTGAAAGGAGTGGTAGCAATGAAGGAAGATGAGGAAAAGGAAGAGGAGTTGGTGGAGAGGGAGGGGTGGTTGGAAGATGGGTTTTTTGATGGTTTGCTTGATGGGTTTTGCTCGTTCGAGGATTACTGTTTGCAAGATGTGTTGGCACCGTCGCTTGATGGGTTGTAGCATTTTGGCAAGGGCATGATATAGGTAAAATTTGTTTTCTTATATGTTCATGTATTTGTTTGTTGTAATTCTTTGTAATAAGACTGTAGGTATTTATTTTTCCAATAATCCTCGTTAACTTCTTGTGACAATACCATATTCTGCCTAGTGTTCGTTTACTTGCAGAAATAAAGAATGGATGATGTTTGATTAATGTGGCTGTTGATTCCTTGTGGATAAATATAGTTTCATCAATGTTATGACCTGCAGATTGAATGTTCTAGCTTGTATAGCGTTTTGACATAAGAGAATATAGTGGTTGATATACTTGATGTAAATTGTACGGCTGAGAAAGTTCGTTTTGATCTTTAAAACTTCAAATTAGAGAATGAATTATGGAGAGTTAAAGGCATCAAATTATAGTTGTAGAATTATGTTAGTGCTCTTTTGTCCCCACTAATTTTTCGACTTGGTAGGCATATGGATAGTGAGTTTCACTAGCTATCTATTTACTAGAGGTCGGCCAATATGGATTGGAAGCATTTTGGAGGAACAAGTTTGTTCTATCTGTCCTTTTTTTTTTTTGTTCTGGTTATTTTAAATTT
>NW_018397255.1:4490121-4509104 GCF_002168275.2 Theobroma umbraticum | reverse complement strand
CATTTTGATTAGGCAGAGGAGGGGGAGGGGGGGAGCTGAACCTTGGTCCTGGACCTTGCACACAGCTACTAAGTGAAGCTTAGGCTCATAAAGGTATGCTTTTGATTGTACCAGTACTTTTCCTGTTTAGCTGGATGCTTCATGGAATCTCTGTTAAGGAGCCAAATATAATGAATGAAGTTGCCTTTGAACTGCTTTGATCAAGAGATGATTACATGATACGAAGTCATTGGCAAGGATCTATTTCTTTAGATCTTATGGTCCTCAATTGAATGGAATAGAAAAATGGATTCTTGTATCCAACCCCAACAAGCTTGGAATTCAGTCCTAGTTGAGTTGTGGAATTTGGTCCAAAAGAAGAGGTTAAGAGCTGCATGGACTTCCAAGTTTCCAAATGTTTGAATCCTTGACATAATTTTGCCGATAAACTCTTGTTACATTGAATTTCCAATTGTTTGAGATGGTTTTCATCTCATATCCAGAAATGAGATTAATGGCTGGATTAGGAGCTGCAAGTTTTCCTGTTCCGTTTAGTCCTTGCCCATAGTTTCTTTGGCTTCATGTTCACCCTAGGGCTTCTCATTGTAGCCATATTCAGGTTCCTATAAATAAAGCATTGAATATTAATGTGTTCAAACTCTTTGTATGGTGTTTCAATTCTTTTATTTTTGGGGCACTATGCTGTGTATACCATTTAAAATTTTCTTGGACATCACTTTCAGCGGGGAAGAACTAGGCCTGGTGGTGCTGTTATTATTGAGAGGTTAATTTTGGTATTTAGAACCCACCTTTTTTTACCTGTCTTACTGTTTGTTGGTTTCAGTGAAAGCTACGTCTGAACTCCGAACTGTATATGACGGTTATCTGGAGATAGTTTGCTGAGAATACGAGGCTTTCAGAGTTTGCATTTCTCTTTGATGATGGGAATGGCATTCCCTTGTCTTCTTTGCCAATTCTGTCATTTTCGTCCCGGGCAAATATTAAAATAAGGAGAGTCCTTTGCTACATGTGCACTGCTGCACAAATTTGTCTTTAGGATACAACAAAAGTTTGATTAAATCTGTGCTGCGACATGGTCTCAATCAACGGTTCCAAGGGTTTAGTAACTCTCTGACCATGTTTGGATAGAACAGAGATGAAAGTTGCTTGCTGAACGGCCCCTAAAAGAAAAAGAAAAACATTCTATTTCTTGCATTGCAAGTCTATGCAGTGAAAGTTGTTGTAAACTGGGTGTATAATCCCTGCAAGTCGATGAAGATTCTTTACGGAGAATTAATGGGTTCAATCGATAAAAACAGTGTAATTAGCTATTTAAAACAGAAATATCCAAGCATCTACTATTTTTAATATATGGAACAGTTCACCAAAAGGGCCTTGTGTAGATTCCTTACCAACCAATCACTCTGCATGCCAATTGCAATCACCCACGAGTCTTGTAAACAGAGTAGCATTCATATTTCCATGTGAATATGTACAAAGTGTTTCATATAATATTATTATGATAATTAATTTTAAGGATCCTCCTCTTCGGGCCTTCTAGGCAGTTTAAAAGAAGTGAAAATACATCAGAGAAAAATGAATGTTCTTCGCCTTCAATTTTGCTACAACTTTACTATCAGGAATTCTTAATGTACTAGAAGTTTGGGACCGTATTCCAAATTGCAGTCCATGCTTTTCGAATCCAAAGTCTTGTTTTACCTGGACAGTGTCAATCAAAGATATTTTACAATATCTACTTTTCTTCCGTTTTTGATCCAGGCTAAGACACACGTGGGTGATCCTATCACTCACATGTCTGTGTCGAGCTTGCATCATAGCCTTAGTCATGCAACATTACTTGGTAACAATATCCGTTAGCCATGAACGACAAGTTGAAGAAAATATTTTGGTCAATTAAATGATCACGGGAATGTCACTTCTTATATGATGCTTAAATTTAACCCTTCTCTACTTTCAATTCTGCAGCACTCAAAGTTAGAAGAAAAAAATCCCGTTTGATTTGTATGCAAGTCCGTGAAGTCTGAGAAGAAAATTAGTCTGAATTTTCCTTGATAGGAAGCAAGTTGGATCATGTTTATATACATATCTGTCTTCATGCAGCAGATACTGCGACTAGCTGGCAATTCAATTTGGTCGTCTTATGTTAGCTTGCTAGTTAATTGATAGGAGTTTTGATTGTGAAAGAAGAAAGATTGGAGCCTTAAGTTAGCAGCCTTGCACGAATTAATCATGACTGTATCAATTGAAGCTTTAGCAATGGCAGGGGTTGATTATAATGAATGGGGTTTGGATGTTGAAAAGTGGGAAGCTGATGATGATTCGGAATGGCCTCCTCCGCATTTACTAGCAGAAGAGGAAGAAGAAAGGGTTGCGAAACGTGGCTTTCAAGTCACCGGCACTAGCTCGCAAACCCGTTCTTCGGAAGATTTTGATGGCGATTCTGATGACATTAATGCCAGCAAAGGCGCCACTCTAGAAGGCAGCCATGGAAGAGTGTCTCAAGGAAGGGCATTGGTTGAGAGGATAATACATTGCTTAAGGTCAACAAAGCCGATGGTCAGATACATCATAGGGCTATTAATGATTGCAAGCATTGTTCGGAGGAAGAGATTTCAGAGGTCATCTTGATGCCATGCCATGAAAACAAACTTGATTCCGATTACTTCTTAATTAATTCTCACTTTCTAATTAGATGTCCAAGCTAGTCTCTACATTGTAACTTGTTTTCCTTTCTTTTTTTCTCAGTTTCTTTAACATTTTTTTCTTCGATTCTGTATGGTTTAGTGAGTCATTGATGGCTTAAGGCAACTGCCATAATGCAATTAGAGCCCATTTGTCCTTTCTTTTCTTTGAATGAATAATACCGATTTTTTTTTCTGGAAGATTCGATTCAATGATCCACCCATTTCTTTAGGCATCCCCAAACAGAGAAGCATGTGAAAATTTACAGGATAATTTTTTTCTTTCTTTTTCCTTTTTTTTTTTGGCTTGTTTGTTTCCAATAATTAATACTTATTATCAAATTGAATGCAATGACCATGTGTGAACTACGAAGCTGGTAAAAACCATTTCCTTGCTCATGGCTGATGAATTGAATAACCATACCCATTGTAACCTTTTTATTGATTAAGTAACATCTTTAACCAGTTTAAAGATGATAAATCTTATGGATGGAGAATGATAAATTACAATTGTTCTAATGCATTTTTTCTAATTGAATTTTATGATATCTACCACGCAAGTTTCATAAAAAATAAAATAAATCATGCATATTATTGATTGTGATTAAATAATTATAAAAAATATAATAAAAGAATTGATTCTAAATATATAAAAATCCCAACTTCTTTTATATTATTATAAAGTTGAAAATGATTTTAAATTTCAAACCAAAGGAAAATGCAAGAGCAGGTTTCTCTAAAAGCATGATTAAGATTACATTGGTAAATTCAATTCAATATATCCCAAATTTTTGTCATGGACTATAT
The DNA here is from genome assembly GCF_002168275.2 of Theobroma umbraticum. Lineage (NCBI taxonomy): Eukaryota > Viridiplantae > Streptophyta > Magnoliopsida > Malvales > Malvaceae > Theobroma > Theobroma umbraticum. Next base: position 4,505,616 of record NW_018397255.1, on the reverse strand, counting down.
GATTTCTAGCTATTATTAAAAGAGCTCTTTCATGTTTTCAAGCACATTTGTTTATTGCTCCCTAACAATTGAAAATTATAAATAACCCAAATCCCACAAAGAAGTTACTTAATAATTTGGTGTTTCGTTATTCCCATTCAGGGGCTGTAGTTAATAGCTGTCAACTTCTTTTTTGTTTCTTAGTTAACATCCATGTACTTCAATTTTTTGAGAAAAATAAAAGGTCAGCTAACTATATACATGCATCATTGCTATAGTCAATGGTGAAATCAAGGTTTTATATTTGAAGGAATGGCATCTCAAGAGTGACAACATTTTGTGAAAGACTCTTTTTCTTAAAATAAGATTCAATTCTCCTAACGACAATCTATTTCCATAATTTAATTTTTTTTAAAATTATTCAAAGGAATCAATCTTAATAATTTACTTAAAATAATTAACTACTATAATCATAAATAATTTAATAATAAAAATAATCTTAATTCAAAGATAAACTTAACATCAAACAAAAATTAACAAATATAATAACGAAAATCTTAAAGGAAAGTAATACCCTAAAATATATTAAGTTCTATCAATAAACAATTCAATGAGAAGCAATTCCCTAAAATTTATCACAAAAATTAAATACAATATCAATAAACAATTCAATAAAAAAGCAATTCTCGAATAAAAAATTTAATTGTTTACAAGAATCTAACAAAAAAAATAATTTGTAGGTAAACAATTAAGCAATCTCTAAATAAATAAGTAATAATTAATTTTAGGTGTTTAGTCAGATCCTTATTTTGTTGCTTTCAACAAAAAATGACTAAGGGGATAAATTTTAAATTAAAATCACTAAATAGAAACTATTAAATTAAGAAAAAGTTTAAAGTTGAAAATATTAAAAATAAAATAATAGTAAATAAACTAAATTTATTAATTATTGTGATATGAAAATTAAGTTATAGACTATGGGTTTAATGTACAAAGAATGTTCAAACCAAAAAAGAGTAAGGAACAAAAATGATTTTTTGGTTTCTATTTGGTAAGAAAAAAAAATAAGAAGTGATGGTTGTAAAGTTTTGAGAAGTGAGTTTTGAGTATAATTCTATTGTTATAGATTTAATTTTAGTCTTAAGTTTATTAAAATTAATTATTAATTAATTATTATAAAACATTTCACTAAATTAAAAATTATTTTACAAATAAAATTATAAAATATTAAAAAAATAAAAATATGTTAAAAAATTTAAAATTTTCGTAGGTAGGAAATAATATTTTTTTAAAAAAATAAAAATAAGTTTAAGATTGTTAAAATTGTTAGAGGGGCGGCGGCCCCACTAGCCCACCCTCCCTCCGCCTCTGGCCATAATCAGCACATCAGTTCGAGAGTTTGGCTTCGTGCGGCTGACATCAAAATCAGCATTGAACAGAGTAGTCGCAGTCAATTAATAAGACTAATGATCAGTCACGATTCACGAGAACATTGCTTTTAGTATGATGCTTATCTCAACTTCGAATCTGTTCTTCCTTGTCTCTGCTTTCTAGTCTTGCATGTTGAATGCATGTTTCGTTTGACCAGCACCCAAGCACGTGAATTTTCAGAAGAAACAGTTAACAGATCATCTTCCTGATCTTGATATTATATATATTAATTATCCCGATCGCCGTGTTCATGCAACAGCTCTTTCATTGCTAGAAATTACAAGTATTAATTATAATCTCCAGAAAGGATTAAAGGATCTCAGTTATTTTCTCTTATTAGGAGTGTAAAACCAAAAGAAGAAAAGTCCACGGATCCAGCCATAACCTTTCCAATTTTAATCATGTCAGTTTCAATCGAAGCTTTGGCAATGGCAAGGCGCCGATTACTCACAATAGGGTAAGGATATTGAAGAATGGGAGCATGAGGAGTTGGAACTAACTCCGCCCCATTTACTTGCTGATCAAGAAGATGAAGAAGAAGGAATCTCACATCATAATTTCAGCTATGGGTTCCCTTTAAACCATTTCAGTTCGCTAAACTGTCATTCACAGGACAAGAGCCATGGAGATGGTGAAGATGACAGTGACTCATAGTCACCGTAGATTGTAGTTTTCCATTTTTTCTTTCCTTTTTTTTTTCAACATTTGTTCATCCTTTTCTTGTCCATAATAAAATTGTTATTGATTTTTGCGTTTGGAGATTTTTTTGGGTTTTTTTTTTTTTAGATTGTCTTCTATGGATTAATTGATGAATTATGAGAAACTATGGAGAAAAAAATATTAGCTACACGTTTTGAAAAATATATGAGTATTATTCGATAAGTCTCATTTTACTTGATCCTAGTTTGTGATTTAGAGGAAAGTGAGATTTGAAATTTTCAACTTTGCTATTTGATGTTTGGATACTTATTTGGTTCTTATTAAACTTTTTGATGTTAAGAAAACTATTTTGACTTTTGTTTATGTTATATTAATTTTTAGTTTTTTTTTTGTAAAATTGATCATTTATTATATTTAATATAAAAAACAGAAAAATAATTTTTATGTATAAAAAGGTAAGAGCATTAAGAGTTAGAAGAAAAATAGTTTTGTAATATCGAAAATAAGACCAATGAGCAAAGAAAATTGATGATTTTTTTTATTAAATTAAAAGTAAAGAATTAAAATTTCAAAAAAAATTTATAAATTTGATCCATTATATTAAGTAAAAAGTATATTTGGACTTTATCCCCAAATATAATCAACTAAATAAATTCTTATGGAAAAATAAAATTAACAAGCCAACATATAGATCTAGAGAAAATGCATTAGTATAAAATTAGAGCAAAATAAGAAAGAAAAAACAAGGAAAATTGATGACTTTTGATCTAAATTAAAGGTATCATATTAAAATTGCATCTGTTCAGAAATTGGTGATAAATTTAACCTATCACCTTAAGTAAAGTTGTAAATTTAGATTTTATCCCCATAAATAATCAACTACTTTTAAATAAGTTTTTATAGGAAAATAAAATTAATAAACCAAGATATGTAGTTACATATGTATCTGGAGAAAATGCAATATTTTAAAATCAGAGCAAAACCCATACAACTTGTTAATGTTAGAGCTCTGGACGTTTCTGTTGGAGGATCTTGTGGGGCTGTTATTTGGTTGGGGGATGGTTTGGGGAGGGTATTATGGCTGAGGGGGTTGTGTCGTGGGGTTGCCATGGATGGGACGGAGGACTTGGGTTGTTGAGGGAGGGTTTCTGGGCTCGGTGCTTTTTCGACTGGAAGACTCATGGTGGTTAGGTTTGCTGGCCTTGGAAAGGTGACGTGAAAGCTTTTTTGGGTTTCTTGCTCTTCATCATTTTCGGGTTTGGATGTGTTCTGGGATGCTTTGATGCTGGTTTTGTGTTTGCCTGGGTGCCTTTGAAGCTGTGACTCTTTTTTTGAGGTTCTCTTTTTTGCGGCTGTCCTCTGGGTTGTAGAGTGGCTCCTGTGCTCTCAAAGGCTTAAATGCTTTATTTCCTTGTGGGTTCTGCTGAATTTTGCCTTGGATTTGTTGTGTTGTTCGCGTGGAAGAAGGATGAACGATTCCTGTTGACGGATTGCAGCTGTACAGTTTGCAGTTTGTTCTGTGTGATGCCCCGATCCTCATGGCTTCTTTTTTCTGTTTAATATTTCTTAAAGGGTCTTTTTGGTCTTGATTTCTAAGCAGATTTCCTTTTAGATGAATCTGTTGTTTCTTGGTTTCGTTAGGCCGTTCTCTGATGGGCTTTTTCGACTTGTTCTGCCCTTATTAGGTTCCAGCTTTTGTGCATCAATCTTTTGTAATTGTACATTGATCTTTCTCACATCAGGTTTTCTGTGTCACTAAAATCTCTTCTCAATTTAACTAAAGACTTATCATGACATTAATTGATGATAGAGGAATTAGAACACTTTTTTTAAAAAAAGGTTTAAGCTTATCATTAAGACCAAGCCAGACTCATTGGCAATTATCCTACTTGGTTTATATATATATTTACTAAAGTAATATCAAAATAAAAATAAGAGGTAGGATGTCTTCCTAATACACCACCATAAATGCCATCAAACTCATGAATTGCTTGTGATACGGTATTGGGGAACTCATAATTTTCTTCTTCGTTCATGATACATATGTGTTGAAATTAATCACATCTATATTCTATTGGTTTATGTTTTTGTAAAGACTAATTAGAAAATCATTGTTGAAGAATATTAAGACAAGTGGAATTGGAAAGTCATTGTAGAAGAATGAAGAGTCAATTAAGTATATATAGATATTGGCAATAGTTAATTAAACAGACAAGGTTGACTATTTGTAATTGCTTAATTTGATTAAAGGCAGTTGGCATGCTTGGCAGAAAAACACGTATGTGTTAGAAGGTTTACCCCAGAGAGACAAAAAGAAGTTTTCCTGTCTCTGAACCACAGCTTGGCCAAAGATTCCAAAACTTCAGCATACCCCTACCTATGCCATCTATACACATTTACAACATTTTCCAACATGTTAAATGTTGTGAAATTGGTGATAGCGGAAAAGCTTACATTTGCACGACCTATTTATTTCATAAGCTACAAGATATATATGATATATGTAGAACAGCTTATTTAATTAAGTCATGATTAATCAATTAATTCATAAATTTTTTACATGTGTCAGAAATAATCATATTCGGATTATAATCATGTCAACCTAATTATGGTTAAAAAATTTGTTTAAACATGTTTATTGATTGTTAGTACTTATTTATTCCTACATATATGTCAAAGTTTCTAATGCAAATAAAAACATTAATAAAAAAAATTGTCACGATCCTTGTTGTAAATTTTCTACAATAATAAAATCGTAATTTGTCAACATGATTTAAGAAAGGAGTTTTATGTTATTTTTTAATATATATAACTTTAAATTACAGAATTAAAAGAAGTTTTTCTCATCTAAAAAATCTTTTTCTTTTTCCAACTTTTGGATTTGAAATTTCCAGTTTTTTAACCATTTTAATGTCTGCATGAAAATTAGAAATGAGTTTTATAATCTTATTTGTATAATTGCACACCCTTCAAATTCCTTCAAGCCATGAAAATTCTAAAATTTATAATCTAATTAAGGAACATGTTGTTTATCTCATTAGATACGTCAGGCATAGGGACAAATAATCTTTCATATGTTTAATACGTAATGTAGGCATATGTTTGTCGTTCTTTACACTTGAGTTCCTTGAAGAGAGAATCAGTTAATTTCAGCTATCAAACCGCTCGGCATCATGTTGACTTTCCCCAATGCGCTGACCATTGGTCAATATTTCCATGATCAGCATTGTCCAGCAAGCAAAAGACTTGGGATACTTTGGTCAAACGTACAATCACGAGAATGTTACTTCTTTTATGAATTAATAAGGTAATATACTCTCAAATTAAAACACTTTTATCCCTTTACTTTCTCTATTTTTCCTAGGGAAACATCCGCTCCACTTCTGGAGGCTAGCCCGTGAGTTTTGAGAAGAAAGTCTATCTGCATGCAGGGAATAAATAGCCTATAAATACAACATATCTGGTCATTTTAAAACTATCAAGCCACCCAAGTTCTATTAGAATCATACTTAATATCTAAAGGAACCGAAGTTTTTAGACATTCTAGCTACGCTTTACATAAAATCATGTCAGTTTCAATAGAAGCTTTAGCAATGGCGGGGGTGGATTACATAGAATGGGGATTGGATGTTGATGAGTGGGAACGTGGTGACGAGCTGCCTCCGCCGCACTTATTGGCAGACGGGGAAGAAGAAGAAGGAGAAGAATTCTTGAAAGGGCATGTCAAGCAAGGCTGTTGTATCAACAATTCAAGTTTGCCAAGCTACCATTGCAGAGAACGAGTCACTGAGCTTCGCTCTCCAACAGTGGTTCAACGGAGAAGTGCGATTGAGACGATATGGTTCTATTTGATGTCAATGGAAAAGATGGGGCGAACCATGATAAAGCTGTTGATGATTCCATGGATGGAAAGAAGAGTAAACAATAGATGAACTGCAATATCTTTAGCTCCATTCCTTTTTGTAACCAATTTTGAAGAACTTTTATTTGTTTCTTTCGCTTTTTCATTTTTTGTTAAATTCTTTCGATGTACAATCAATCATTAATTGTTAGTTCAATCCTGATCAATGTCAAATTGGCGGGCGATTTGTAACAGTGAAAAATCTGTCTTAAATTCCCGGATGAATTAAAAAATAGCTTCAAAATCAAATTTCTCCAAGCTTTTGCTTTTTATCTTGGTGAAACCCAGGACGGAAAACTGCTCTCTCTCTCTTTCTCTATCTTCTGCTACATTGTTTAGCCGTATTTGCTTCAGGGGATCATGTGTTTCAAGTTTCTTTTTATTTTGGAGGTTTGAGTTTTTCTTTTTTTTTGTTGTTGTCTTCTTCAGTTATATTTGAGGTTTAGGTTTTCTTCCCCACATTTATATCCTTTGTACTTCCGCATTGAATGATATTTTTACCTTTGGTTGGATAAAAAATTTGGCCACTGAACAAATTAAACATTACGTTATATTACAATTACGAATTTTTTGAACCCCAATGATAGAACAGCAGAATAAAAATAGGGTGTTTTGATTCTTTAAAGATTATTACATACTAAGATTTTAATTTATGGGTTTAAAATTTTAGATGGAGTGATTCTTTAATTTTTTGTTACATTATTAATTTTTATTTTACGTGTAGTTTTGAATGTAACTAAATTAATTATATGTCAAGTGTTATGAAAAAAAGAATAAATATATAGTATTTTTATTATAATTAAGACAAATTTGTGCTGAAAAATATATAAAATATAGGTATAATTGGTTTAGAGTTTGAATTCAATAATAAATTTGTGTTGAAAAAAAAAAAGTCTTTTGACATCGTGATATTCTGTATTGACAAATTGCTGGAGTGCTGTGCATAAGTATCAAACTTAATTAACCAACTCATATATAAATCTTGATTTCTTTGGCCAAGTGGCTGTGAGATAATGTTCACACTCCTTTATTATTACAAGCATGTGATATTTACCATTCCTAGTGCTCTTTTGGAGATAACTTTCTAATAAAATTCCTAATTGCTGCTCAAAAGTATAGCTCACGAGAATGTGGCTTTTCTAATGATTTAATTAATTCATATATATATATATATATATGGAAATCAATCCAAAAATGATCTTATCAACATATATGGATCCACCACTTAATAACAAATATCATATTCAATTAATAAAAAACATGCCTTTCAAAAAAATAATAAAAAAATGAATTCATGTACTTATCATTTCACAATTTTTCCCTGTATTGCATATTAATTTGTTGACGTATAATTAACAGACTCAATAGGAAAAGGTGATTTATAATTTAAGCAATTTCTCCTTTTAAAAAAAAAAATTAGTTAAGGCACTTTTTTAGTAGCCGAAATTGGCATATAAATTTTCAAATTACTTCCTTAACTTGAGTTGGTTAAGAAGATAGCTATCTAGCTTGCGTCATGGCTTCCCTCGACGCAGCTGATTTTTCCAAACATATCCATTAGAAGAAAGCAAGGTTTTGGTCAACATTCGATGATCAATATTGTACGGTAAGAAGAAGGTACGATTCGTACTTGGGTCAACATTGTGGTCAAATGATGTTGTTATTTCTCTTACATGATTAACACCTCCAATTAATCCCCTTTGCCCCTTTTGATCCTAAACTCAACGCCAAATAAAACACAGACTTCCGATTAAAAATCCTTAATTGTAATTAATTTGTTTATCTCTTTCACAAAAAGAAATACAAGTATGTGATTACAATTGTTTTCAATGAATTTTTATTTTTGAAAGTCAGATAATTATATTTCAAAAGAAAAAAGGATAAGTATATCCCATTACATCGTTACAAAAAACTTTCATTCAAAAATGCTGCAGGGAACATGAGTTGAACACTATAAGCTGTTATAATCAATCTATACAGCGATTGTACAATTTTCAAAACAGAGGAGAAACAAACCAAAGTCATCTAGCAAGGGAATTTGATAAGAAGGCAATAGAAGCCAAAACCCATGAAGACTGTAGGCAATCAACAATTGTCGATTGTGTAATTCCAAATTGAATTTTAACATTTCAATTATTATGAAAGAATTTCACTAACACTTTTTTTATGCATTTTCTTATTTAAATAATCCTTCAAATTAAAATAAATTTGTATAGTCATAATTATAAAATACATAATAAGATTAAACCAATCAATTTGCATAATTTTGAAATATATCATGTGGCAGGAAAAGGTTAGTCCATTTAACCCATTGCTAAATTTAGGCCCCGGCCCGTTTCCTTGAGACCTTGACTTTTCCTAGATGTACATGTACCAATAGAAAAAAAAATTATTTTAAGTAAATTATTGAAATTGATTTTTTTAAATAATTTCAAAAAATTTTAAACTATAAAAATAGATTGTCATGAAGAGAATTAAATCTTATTTCAAGAAAAGAAGTCTTCTACAAAATGTTAACATTTTTAAATATTATCCCTTCAAATATGAAATTCTGAATCCACCATTAATTATGAATGTTGACAAATGAGAATAAGAGAACTGCGACTACCCTCCAATCTATTTACTTATCCACGAAGAAGAAGAAGAGGAAGAAATGCCGTGAAAAGCATCAAGTGTGGCTCTTCTACCTCCTCTTTTTATTTGCAAAGCCAGATCATTAATGGTGTTGACGATCATATTGCTGAGAGTGAGCGTATCTGACGGAAGAATTATGGGCAAGCAATTGTACCAAAAAGCTTGAACTCAATCTATAGTTCATGATGTCTGCGGCGGCTGATTTTGTCCTCTGAATTCTAAATGGAACAAAATGTCCATGTCTATCCAATGAGAAATTTTCTGCATTAATTTCCTTCACAATTCCAATGACCAAAAGAGATATGACTGATCTTTCTTTCTTTTGTTCATGTTATCTTGTTTTAATTTATCCAAATTTATTATTGACTCATTATTTATTTTTCTCTTTATGGTTTTTATTTCGGAGCCAAACTGAGAATTTCTGTAATTTTCAATGAATACCTATGCTTTTATTTTCTATGTAATGTAATGGAAGAATTGTGTGAATATACGCATGGCGAACATGTGAAAACTATTCAAATTGACGAATATTAGATACTAGAGTAATTTCCTCCGTAAACTAGTCTGATCTCCACTGCTTTACAATGGTGCAACGACTGAGTGATCTCTTCTGCATGTCTGCCCTAATCTTGTGAGGGACATGTTCTACTTTCTGTTTAAAATTAAGGTGGCTTATTAGATTTGATTGCCATGATAAACCATTCTAGTCCCCTGGACGCTAGACATTTTTTATCTTTTACCACGCCAAGTTTGATGCAACTGCCTTACTGCAGTTAAAATTTCATTGTACTGTTTGAAGTGTAATCTTTTAAATTAAATTTAAAATTGATTTGTTAGTATGGAACGAAAGAAGCCCAAGAAACCAACTCTAGCTAAAGCGTTTCAGGCCTACCCAAAACGGAACTCAAAAATACCAACTATTTTGAGCCCAACACAAAATTAGATCTCAAAATTCGTTTCCCGTATCTCGTGTTTTAATTATACATAAATATAAAATATTAACAATTATATGATAAATATGAATACAATATAATTAAATAAATGTGTTAAAAACGTACACACAATATGATTAACACACGTTCATTAAATATATCAAATTAAATTTTATATAATTCCATATGTTTAATAACATACTTAAATATGATTATCACAATCAACACATAATATGATTAAAACAATTAATACGATTACATTTATATTTAATAAATAATCTGTTTAAATTTTTAAATTTAATTTCCTCTCTAAGCTCATTTAAATTCACATCTGTAGATTCTAGAATATTTTTGACAGGTAAAAAAAAGGTTATAAAGGACAAAAATTTGTAACAATGTTCAAAGCTACTTCCAAGGCTAAGGCCAGCAAAAGACTTATCGCCAACACAAAAGATTGCAAAAACATCAGCCAAGCAACATTGATTCTACATTGAGAAAATAAATTATACTCATAATTCTACTAAACAAGTAAAAGTTATTTTCGAAATAATTCAAAGTGGTTGATCTATCAAATAAGTTTAAAGAACATCATGTCAATAGAAATTTTACAAATGATTATTGTCCTTCTGTTGTGTTGTAAACTGATGCAGGTAAACTTGAAGTTGTCAAGGTTTCCTTCTATGAAATAAAACGCCACCCCCAGCCTCAATCTCAATAGTTCCCTCCTATATTTTTTTAGTCAAGTAGATAAAATTCCTATGCCAATTCCACCTTTAGCACTATCTTCATGAACTCGTAAACAAGGTAACTTATGGCAGCTGAAGGTAAGACCTGTAGTGTGATGTAATGAATTAAGTTAGTAAACAAAGAAAGCAAGAAACTTGAAACAACAAATTGGTGCAATCCTATATTGCTTCACAGAATCACACAAGATCTTGATGAAAAACATCAAATGAGTAGTTCATTTTATAACAAATAGGTATTAAGTCCATATCAGAAACTAAACCAAAAGTTATTTCTCTGCAAATTTTGCAGTTAATTGCATTAAAAAGAAGTTGCACATTTTGTGTGTGTGCGTGTATTGTATCTGTTTAGTTCAATATGCATAGAATGTATGCATTAATGCTGAGCCTGGTATCCATGCCCTAGACGTTGACAGGGAAAATTATTACATAATCCTCCCAATTTTTTGTTTAAATTCTAACTCCTATTCCAAGTGCCCTAGCTACCAAATTGTTAAAAAGTTGGGTATTTGTTTTGAAGTCTCATAGGCTCTCCTAAACTCAAGCTGTGGCTTGCATTATCTTCGACATGCCATATGTGTCTCAACAACTAATGCACGCAAAATCAGTAGTAAACTTGTCCATTAATATGCTTCAAACCTTAAGTTCTTTAAAGTTTAGTCTGCTGGCATCTCTATAACAATTTCTGTCTCTGGAAAGAAATTCAGATCTATCAGATACCACGCAGTCCAAGCTTTACACCTTTGAGAGTTCAATAACATTTTAAATTTGGTAATACTAAATATTCCACTCATTACTTGTATAATTAGAGCATCTAATTAATCAAATAGACATAAAACAAATTCATAAAATAGAGTCATAGTCCATTTACTAGAGAGATGTAATTAGTACCTGCAGTAAGCTGGGAACCAATCCCGCATAAAGAGCAGAAATGCCACCTTGCTCAACTATCCTGACACAAGTTGCCAATGCACTTAACTTCGTCGCACGAACTTGCATTTGAAGATGCCTCCTCACTACTTCAAATGGATAAGTCGCAGCTTCAGAACATGCACCAGCAATTGCCCCATATAGTAATGTTCTAATAGGACCTAATTCTAATTGTTCAAATGCATTCAGCTCCTGCCCACCTTGTTTCATGTCTTGAATTCTTTTTCTCCCTTCAGGTGAATGAAGATAGGCTGACTTCAATATATCATAGACACCATAGAAGACTGCACCTGAAGGTGCCATGCTTATAATTGAGGGCACTAGTCCCTTATAAAGTGAAAAGAACCCTTCAGTCTGAATCATGTGACGGAAAGCACCAATTAAACCACCCAATGCTTCCCCACCCGGTGCTACCATTACTGTCCTTATCTGAAATTAGCATGTACAGTGTGATTTAACAATGATCTCAAGTGGAGACCAATTCCAAACACCACAATCAAGAAACAAATATTAAGAGCACAACCTAGATTGAGATATCAAAATTACTTTAGCAGAGTCACCATTCAAATAGCCAACTTAATAGTAACCAACTGTGCCAAAAAAAGGTATAAAAAGGGAAGGCCATCTACTCTGACCACGAGATGTGAATAAGTACAAGCGAATGGAATTCTCAAGAAGGCATAGACATCAAATTACAAAGAATCTATTACAATAACTAATGTAGGTTGGAGACATGGAACAGGACGCAACTAATTTCATCAGACTAGTGTTAAGCAAATAGTATTCAAAAAATTGAATCTGTTGCTGACTTGCATCCATAACAAAAGTTTTTGTACAAGTAGGGCATGTAGCAGTCACCAAAGTCATGATATTACCTTGTTCTAAAGAGGTGTCCTGAAAAATGGGCGGAATCGTTACTATGCAATAACAAAGAATATGGACTTCCTTAAAAGTGCCTTGCATACATGAAGGGAATATCTCATCCCATGATTTCCATTAGACATCAAAACATCCAAATCCCATACCCCAATCCAAATCAGATAATCTTAAGTATAATATTCTTGGGACAGAAACTACATGTTTCAGTTTAGGACACTGAATTGTTGACTTATTATCCAAGTTTTATGAATAAAAGAGACAGCTTAACAATGGCATCATGTGAAATCTTGGAGACAGAAATCACAAGTAAATACAAAAGCACTTAAGCCATAAAGATTGAAGAGGCGGGACCCATCAAGAGGAGGATCATCCCCTTTCCGTACACTACATACAAGGGCAAGTAGAGTAAACTCACTGAAGCATGCTACTTCCAGTCCCATCCTTGCGTCTCATCAGATCATGCAGCAAAATCTAAGAACATATACTATGAATACTTCAAACAAGAAGATATCAAATTCCACAAAATCCCCCACACCCCAACCAGACCACACATAATACAAAAAGAGGAGGCTAAATATGTAACCAAATTAGTGAAGTCTTAAACTGTTACATACAGTGTCCATAGGTAAGCAAAGCAAAGTAGCAGTAATCCCAGCTGCAGCACCAGAAAGAAACCTCTGAAAGTTTGTCGCTTCCTCATTTCCAGAAAATTTCAATAGTTGACTTCTGTAAGTATCATATGCATAGAAATTTATAGCCTTAAAAGGAGCAGTACGAAGAATATTGATAAAATTCCCTTTCCAAAAACCTTTCAACCCTTCTAAGGATGAAATAGATTTAATTAGTTCAATAAGGTTTTTCTGTTCACCGCGAACAATGTATTCCAACTTCAATCTCTCCATAGGAGCAATGAAAGTCCTGTTACAAAAGCAAACAACTATTTGAGCTAGGAAATGTGATTCCATAGATACTAATTCAACAACTGGAGATGAATTACAAGCACTTAAGGTACTATGAGTAATATCATTGTATCATAGGAGATGTAAAAGTACAACCTAAAGGTATACCATAAAACCTTTTCCGCACCATCATGTAACAAGTGTGCTTGATAAAGCTTTCAATTCAACAATAAATTTGAACTTATCGCCTAACATATTAAGTAAAATGAATATAATCTTAAACCATTATCAGATTATCAACTCATATTCTTCTTAACATTTGCCACATTACTAGTAACTTATATTCTGTTCAATCCCAGCACTCATACTTATCAAGCTGTTATATAATTTGATCACTTAGAATTCCCTGACTAGTCAGTTCTTAACATTTCACACTTGGCCAAACAGCACCAAAAACAAAAAAGTCTAAGAAAAGTCAAGAATTACGAGAAAATTTTTGTCATTTAATGTTCTATCAGATATAAAAGTTAAAACCATCCCTACCATTTTTCACATAACATATTCAGACTTTATAACCCAAAAATATAAATGAAAAAAATTAAAATAGAGAAAAAAAAAAAGGCCAAAACCTTGAAACCATAGCGGCAACAGCACCAGCCCAAAGATGTTTGGTGGTATTCAAAGCACCTGATCCCTTCTTTACTTTCAACTTCTCTTTCTCCTCTTCCACCACTTCCGCTTCTTCCAAATTCTTATCCCCATTTTGCCCCCAAGTTTCTCCTGATTCGCCAACATACCCTTCCTCCCGCGACAAACTCACCGATAAAAACCAGCCCCCTTTACCACCACCTCTCCTCGACTTTACAGAACGCAGCGTTTTACTACTCTTCCCACCACCCACAAAACATGAAACCAAACTCAAATTGTCATTTTTATCAACAAAACATTTCTGGGTCTTTAACGAAATGAATGAAACGATCGAGGGAGGCAGTGTTTGGTCGTTGAGAAACAAGCCACCTGACAAAAATGGACGATCAAGATTCAACTGTTGTGAAGTCCTAGTCGAGTCAATGAACAAGCAGCGATCTGGGCTGTACATTGCATCAAAAAGAAAAAGAGATAGCAAAAAATCCAATTACTAGAGAAAAAAACAATGCGAGGTCTCCAAGGAAATCAAGGAAGAGAAAGCATCGAAGTGGGTTATAAGAGGAAAGTCAGAGAGGCGTGAAGGAGAAGAGAGAATGGAACAAATGGTAAGATACTGATAAGGAATATGGAGAAAGATGCTGGCGATAATTCCCCGACTTGGCTTCCATAACCGAGGCTGCCAATTACTTTGCTTTCATCGAGTTTTCGGCTTCTTTTCTTTTTTGGTAGTGTGAAGTCGTTTGTTGGCGGTGCTTTTTTGTTTTTGGGTTCCTGTTCTTTTTCCTGTTGGTTGATGACAGCGGACGAGGTCATATTATTGTTGGGTGCTTGAGTTCGGTGAAATAGCAATAGCATGTGACACACGTGCTTTCTTTCAGTTTCCCACATATCAAATACTTTAGAAAAAAAAAATAGAGTGAGAAATAAAGTAATATTTTCAAAAAATATTGGAACATGTACATTTTTAATTCGATTTTTTTTCCATGTTTGGTCATGTAAATATGTAATTAAGTTATTTAAATAGAAAATTTTTATTTGTCTTAAAGTGTTTGACTTTCGTACATAAAATAAATTGAACTAATTGAGTCAAATTAAATATGATAATATTTAATTAAAATCAGACTAAAGTTCGTTGTCAAAATAATTACACCCAAATTATTATACTATTTACTCAAGATAGAGTTCATTGTAATATAGATGAATTCAGTTCAAATTTTTTATGAATCAAATTTCTTAAGGTTGCTCTTGGCTTTGTTGTTATAATCATATATTGTGGTCTCTTCACCTTCCTCGATCCGGTCTTTATTCTTAATCCAGAGGAAAAACAAACAAAACAACAAAAAAAAAGAAAGAAATCCTTTTGTGTTTTCTTTTCCTTGTACGATATTTGTTCATCCAAGTAGTGGCGTGGCAAGGCATAAAACAATTGAAAGGAACAATCTAAGAAGAATGATGCTGACAGCAACTGTGCAATTGGTTCATGGAATATATCTCTTTCTCCAAAGCCTTATTGCAAAGTCACCTTGAATGCCCCGCACAGCACCCCTTGCCTTTCCCCCACCTACAATATAATGATGAATTCACCATTAACAAAGTGTTAGGGTGCTCAAGTTATTTGGATAGAATCATCAATGGGATTATGACATGGATAAATCCTATACATTTGTCAAAAAGTAAAAATATTTGAATTAGTATTGAAATATTTGAAACGAAACATATGCTCATGAAATATAACATCTCTCAAAACAAAAATTTGATGAGTGTTTAGACCTTTGGATAAGGTTACCCAAACAAGGACTTTAGTCTCCACACTTGAAAAGGTTTCATAATTTTTTTAATAATAATAATATAATTAATTA
>NW_018397255.1:4489024-4490111 GCF_002168275.2 Theobroma umbraticum | reverse complement strand
ATATAAAAATAAAGATAATTAATAAAATATTTACCTGTTCACTCATGTCTAATAAATACTTATTTTCTCTTACTTCCACATCATTATTAATTCTGAACTAATTATCTCATTTTCAATTAAAAATATATAAAAGTAAAAAATAATTAATAAAATGACATATATTCTCATTTTTTTAATTATGTGTCTAATAAATCTTAATTTTTTATCACTTATTAATTTTTTTTTCAATTTATAATACCCACTCTTGATTTTTTTTCGTCATCTGCTTTTTTTTCCTTTAATTTTATATTTTCTTCAAAGAATACGTAGAAAATTTGTTATGCTATTATCTTTATAAAGTTGTAAGTCTTATTTATAATTTGTAATAAGCATTCAACAATTAGGTAATATTGTTTTAATTTTTACAAACTTTTTATTTTTAATTTAGAGTTTATATTATATTATTATATTATTTTTATTTTATGTGATAGTTAAGTTATTTGAATTAAAAATTTTGATTATTGATTTTATATTAATCATTTAAAAAATATAAAATAATTATAATAATTAAATAATTTTGATGCTTTATAATAAATATTTTAATATATCAAATTAAAAATATAAATTTAATCATTTAAAACTTTAAAAATATTTAATTTTAATAAGAAAAGAAAATCTCATTTGAATATTTTACTTGATATTTGAAGCCATTGACCCGCACCTGGATGGTTAAAGCCTAAGCTTTTCTTCGAGACAACAAAAATGCATTTAGGCGGTTACTGAAAATTGGGTCAAAGCATTGAGAAGTTCAATTAGGTCAAAGCTATGGCATTGAAAAATGTTAATTTTTTTTTCTTTTTGAATTTTCGTTTGGATAAATAGAAAGTCATGAGCATAGATAATGATAAGTTTTACATTATGTTTGGTTGGAGGAACAGCTTTTTATTCTTCAAAAATTTTCTCTTCATATGTTTATAAAAGAAAGAATAGCCATTTCCCTAAATCTTGAAATAATTAATACCACCCCGGTCATGGTATTAACTATTCCATACCGAGGAGAATAGAATTCAAAATATTTTACATTAAAATGTCATCATTTTTTTTTGAA
>NW_018397255.1:4486302-4488924 GCF_002168275.2 Theobroma umbraticum | reverse complement strand
ATTATTTTATTATTTTTTATTTATATTAATTATTAAATAAAAAATTATTTTGAAAGAATCATTAATAAAATATATAAAAAAAATTTAAAATTTTATATGTCATGAAAAAATTTTAAAAAATTTTGGGGGAGCCATTGGCCCATCACTTAGGGAGGCTCCGCCCCTGCCTCTGATAGATACGTTTGGAATATTATAAGCAGCGTTGAGGGAAGCCATGGTGCAAGCTTGATTAATTTATTAAATCAATTAAAAAGGCCACATTCTCGTGACCTTATACTTTGAGCAGTAATTAGAAAATTTCATCCGAAAAGAGCATTAGGAATGAATTGCTCACATATGTATATGGAACATTAAAATCACATGTCTGTAATGATGAAGGTGCGTGAATTATGAAGGTGTGTGAAAACTACCTCATTGCTACTTAGCCAAATAAGTCAAAGATTTATGAATTGGTCAATTAAGTTTGATTTCTTACACACGGTATTCCATCAATTTCTCAAATAAAGAGTTTAATTATTGAACTCAAACTCTGAACCAATTATCTATATTTTTCCAACAGGATTCGTCTTAAATTGGAATAAAAACACTACATTTATTCTTTCTGTCATAACACTTGACATATAATTAATTTAATTGTGTGCAAAATTACACATAAAATATAAATTAATAATGTAACAACAAATTAAAAAATCACTCCATCTAAAGTTTTAAACTTGTAATGGAAATCTTAATATGTAGCAATCTTTAGAAGAGTGAAAGCGTTTTATTTTTATTTCAAAGCATTTACTAATCGTAATATAATATAACTTTTTAATTTGTTTGATGGTCAAATTTTTTATACAATAACAAAAGGTATAGTATAATATAACGTCATTGACACTCGGTGCACCCCGCTAATCCTTTTCTTCTTTTTGAGAAGATCAAGCAAAGGTTAGTGACTTATTTTCGCGTTTTTTTTTTCTTTTTGTTTTAGTTTAGATTTATTCTGTTATCAAGAAGCAAGAAAATAGAATCAACTTATAGATCTGTTTGTTTGTTTTAAATATTGCAACATTTTTCTTTACAATAAATAGTAAATCAAAACTAAACTAATTTTAAGGTCTTGGAAGTTGTTAAGTGGTTGAGTTTGTTCTTTGAAGGTGATGATGAGGTGGTATCAATAAATTGGTTGAGTTAGAGTGAGAACTGGGAGCCCATCCACATTAATGTTTCATTTTTTATGCCTTTTTATGTGTTGGATTCTTTATATTTACTTTTTTTTATGAATGATAATGATAATGAAATGGTTATTGTCATTGAAAAAACACTATATATATAATTAATTATACTGGTTGGATTATGTTATCTATATTTTATAATTGAGAGAAGGAAGATAATACATCAATTAATAAATCAAATATTTAAATGCAGATTATGTTATATTTCACATTTTACTTTGCCTGGAAAACAAGACATACTTAACAAATTACTTTCTGCTACTTGATAACAACAAAGAAAAGGATAAGGATAAATATAAATATTCTCTGTCAACTTTAAATTCTGTGTTTCCAATGGAGGAATTGTTTGAGGTTTTACTAACTAATTGCATATCTACTATATATACCATTCTCCACTAGTACGTTAAGAATTAAGATCGGATATTGCACTCTATCAATGAGAAGTAGATTAAAAGACTTTAATCTTTTATTTTAAATAAAATTATCGACGAAAAATTTTATTGAAAAGTTTTACCTTTTTTAATAAATTAATATTAAAATAATTAAAAATATTATAAGTTTTTTTTATGAAAATTTTCATCGAATATTTCCAATGGATTTTCAACAATAAGTATTATTGTCAGCCTCTTTAGCAATAGAATTTCTAATGAAATTTTCAGTGGAAAATATATTTGAAAAAGTGAATTTTAAAAGAATATTATTTTTTTTTGAGGAAAAATTTCTTCGAAATTAGTATGGTTTTTGGAAATGAACAGTAAAAGTCTGATTTTTTTTTATCCGAAAAATTTCAAAGAAAACAGAAAACAAGGCCTTCTAACTTCGTGTATGAAGTTATTCTTCTTGAAATGCTTCATGGTTGCAACCAAATTTATCTCATCTCTGAGTTCTGGTATACTTGACTGCTGGTGAGGGCCTCAGTTATTGTCCTTGTTAGTGGCAAAGGGCCTTACTTGAACTAAATTTTTGCTCTTAGTCAAGAGGAGTACATGGTTGTATTTTGTTTTTGTACGGTTTGAGAGGAGGGAGTTGGATTGTGATATTTTTTTTCTGTAACTCACGGCTATGCTCCGGATGGGTAGGGAAGTAGGATATTCTTTTATCCGGTTTCAGTGTACAACTATATACATTAAATCTTAATTGCACATTTGGTTCACAAAATATATAAAAATAGAATAAAATAATTATTTTATGAAAATATTATAAGGTGAAAATAGAATAGAATAATTATTATTTAATTTGATACAATAAATGAAATTAGGTAAGAATAATTATTGTGACTTATTATAGTGTTTAGTTGGTAAAAATAACTTTGAAATAAAAAATAATAATAAAAAGATAAAAATATTTTTTATTATATATATTATTATTTTATTTTTTAAATATTAATATATTATTTATAATTTAA
>NW_018397255.1:4419597-4486202 GCF_002168275.2 Theobroma umbraticum | reverse complement strand
TCATTTAAAATCGATTCAATTTTCCAAACTTGCATGAAATACAAATTAGAAGTTAGATAAGATGAACCAGATATCAACTAAATTTTTAAGCCTGGCCCGTCCCATATTTTAAAAAAAATGGGCTGGCCCGACAGGCCAAGCCCATTTTGACAAGTCTAATTGTTACTTAAACTTTCATCAATGTATCAATTTTTTATTAATTTTGCTTATATAAGAAAAAATTAACTTGAATATTTTTTTATATACTTGACGTTTCATATTTAGTTGAAATGAAATTATCTTAAATATATAATCTTTAAATAATTCTAATTATATAAAAAATTATTAATTTTATATATTATTTTTAATTATTTGTATTTTACACATTATAATTTTATATTTAATTTCATATTTCTATTATCAATCTTTTGATTGTTAATTAAATTTAACATATTAATTTTTTAAAATTTTTAATTCTTATTTTTCTATATTTGACTTCTCAGTAAAAATTTACTAACTCCACCTTGATCAAAGGGGCAGCAAAATTTAAGTCAACATTTGACTAATCAAAATTGTACGGCTACATGAAGGTACGATATTTACTTTGGTCAACAGTGTGGTCTTGTCCCGATAGCTTTATCTCTTGGAAATACAAATACAAGTGAAAAAGACAGCTTATCTGGTCCTAGTGAAGCACCCCTTGTAGTAAGCATAATAAGACATACCGGATCTATTAGAATTTAGCATCCAGTGGCAATCACCCTGCATCTTTCCTATGTTCCTGATAATTTGTTTCTCATGCTCCAACTTTCAAGTGCTGCAGTTTTTTCTGGTTGTACATATCTTTCCTTAATTTGTGTCTTTTATTTTTCTGGCTTAATGATGAGTAATTCTTTAAGGGCAAATTTATCATTGAATTCATTTCTTTGTGCTTAACTCCGGACTGAATTTCTAATCACGACTGCTTTGCGACTGTGACTATATGCCCTCAAAGAACTCGAGTTCGAGATAAGTAATTTACTCTTTTTAGCCGTCTAGTAGTCAAAATACAGTAGCATTAACTTCCTAAATTCAACAAAACCTATTTTAATTTATGTATTGTTTTGTTTTGTTATCAACATCTTCTCTGCTAGTACTTCATCAAGGTAGAGGTCACATCAGGTTGAAAGCGATCACATACAATAGCTATCAAGCTTGCGTCATTGCTTTGATAATCAACAGGAAACTGCTATATATGGTCACGAGACTATTGCTTTGGCTCTAATCTTATAAAACCCCCCACTACCCCAACCGAAAAAGGCAAAACAATCCTGGCAGCTGGAAAGAGACCTGCAATTCTGAAACAAAGAGAAGAAAACCTACATAAGTTTGAATGAAGTTTTAACACTAGCAGGAACCAGTTAACTTCCATGACCAGATTTTAAAGTTGAGGTCAAGTGTGTGTGAACATATTGATTATGTTAGTGTATTTTTAAAATCAAAGATTATGTCACATTATTAAAAGTTATATCATATAAAGTGATATAGTGTGATTATTGAATTGTAAGTACGTTTTTATGTAAATGGTTATATTTATTAGTAAAATAACATTCAAAAATTATGAAATAAATTAGAAAAACATCTTAACTCAAAAGTTTAAATATGAAAAGTTATTATTTCAAATTATAACTCAAAAATTATATTTTATAGAATGAATAGTTGTCCTTTTATAAAATAATTGTTGAAACAATACTTTTATCCAACTGTAGTGTTTTACAAAAATATAAAGATATTTTTTAAACAAAATAGTACTTTAATGAAAGAGTTGTATCTTTGAAGAAGAGACATTTATAAGTCTATATAAAGGGTTTGTTGTCAATATTTTTGACACATCAAATAAAAAACAAAACAAAAACAAAAAAATCAAGAGTAAGAAAAGTATTATGTTCTATTAATATAAACACTTAAGTTCCCATCAACTATAAAAGCATTCAAATTCCTTATAATCTACTTACTATAAAAAGTAGGTTCTAAAGTCGAATAAATTTGCAAACCCTTGAATGTATCTAACGGTCTACTCGCAAGATAAAGTTAGATGTTAGTTTCATTGTATTTCTAAAACTATTCACATTATTTCCTTTTGAATATTGAGTGGTGGAAGCGAAAACATTTATTGAAAGATTTACCTTAAAGTCAATTTTACCAGTTCTTTAAATTTCATCTAAACTTCATTTGCACTAACAGATTATGGTTAATTAATTTCAAAGTTCCAAAAGAAGAAACTGCCATGCATTTCAAATATTTCCCAATTTGAAAAAGTTTTAAAACTGGACTTCAGATTGCAGGGATGATTAAATATATAAGGGAGAGAAACTATTTCTGTTTAGAAAGTTGAGAATTTTCCGTTCTCCTAAAGGCATGATCCTAGCCTGCTATAAAATGTCCTAAATAAATAATCGATATTATTTTCATGTTTTTGGTGTTTTGTCTGATTGTGATTGATGCATATATATATATATATATCATGGGTGTTCGTCTGTGTGGTGTTTGGATGTTTTTTTTTTAATATGACCAGTTTATAATTTAACGATGTGTATTGTTTTGTGATATTCAATATGTCGACTTGGCTTTTAAAAAAAATCAAATTACAAAAAAACAAATATAGACAATATCAACATGTGTGGTTCGAAATTAATATTAATTGCATCAAGGGCAAGATCAGAACCCTCCTTGAACCTTGACTTCGTCAGCTCAGCTAGTAGTCAACCATGAACCAATGATCACGGTTCATACACCTTTATCAGTAGAAGCATGTGATATGTCTAAGCATATATCCTTTTCCATTCTAATTATTTCCAAGAAAAAAAAAAAGAGAAATCCTATCTAATGCTTCTAAGCTTCTTCCAGATGGAATTATGAAATTTTAACTGAAATTACAAGTCTGATGTCCTTTCCTTCCAATCACAAAATGTATCTTCTTGATGTCAAAGTACATAGAGACAGTTAGAGGGTACATGGCAATATTATCATGATACACTTAGGGTATTTTCTACATTTAAAATATGTATCTTTACGATTCCTTTCTTTTCTTTAACCTCTTGGACTCTCTACGTAGTAAAAATTTATTTACAGAAACTTAAATTCAATTAAGCCTTTTTTAAATTCCTCATGGTTTGATTTATCTACTTTAGAATATGATTCCAAACTCTCCAGTACGTGCCCTTTGTTCAGTTGTCAACATCTACTTTGTTGCTTAATTGTTGAGGTAATGGTGACCACATCAGACATACGTTATTACTGAGCTAATACTTGAATATGTCAGCTACCAAGCTTTCGTCATGTCTTTAATCTGTACCAAATCGGCTCTATATATGGCCACGACACTGTTTACAACACTGTTGCTTAATTGAAGAAATGGTGACGACATCAAACATACGTTAAATTACTGAGCTAATAGTGAAGAATACGTCAGCTACTAAGCTTTTGTCATGTCTTTAATCTGTACCAAACCAAATTGGCTCTATGGTCACGAGATTGTACACAACAGAGCAATCTTGAGAGTTGAAGAGGAATTTCTTATGTTGCTTGTGAATTTCGAACAAAAAGCTAGCTTCTTCCTAGTATTTAGCAGCTCTTCCTGTTGTCATTCTGTAAGAACATAACCATTCTGTCTAGTTTTTATTACAACAACTAGCAAGGCAAGAAAACACTACCTGTATAAAGAATGTCATTCTCAATAGAAGCTTTAGCAATGGCAGGAATTGATTATCTTGAATGGGGAATGGAGATTGAAGAATGGGAGCTTGAGGACCTGGAGCCTCCACCCCATTTACTAGCTGAAGAAGCAGAGGAAGACATCTTCCAAAACAATGTCAAGGATAGCTCTTCTGTCTCCCATTTGATCATCAGTTTGTTAACTCACATAATGGTGCTACTGGTCACTGTAATGACAGTGAAACGATCTGGCTAAAGAATTGTGAACAAGGCGAAATGCTTGAACGGATCAACAATAATGATGTACATCGTTGATATGAAAAATGAAGTGATTTATGTCATCTATTTCTGATGTAACAGCATGGAGTTGGCTCTTTCTTTTTCCCTTGTTTTCTCGTCTTGAGGCTTTCAGTTAGGAGCAATATTGAGGATTTCTTAAATTATTATGCGGGTCTCATCTCAGGAATTACATAATTCATCAAACCCTGTTTCTTTGTTTCCCGAGCAAACATCAATTACTTCATGGTTTAATTGATCTCTTTTCTCCCCTAATAGCAAGCAAATTATAAAATTCTTTACTGGAAAATGTCAAGATTGTGCTGACAGAAAATTAAGCAAAGCTTGCCCTAATGAACCAGATTATTATGATAGCAAGTTTATAGAGTTCTACATTGGGTGATCTCGATCAATGGCATCATAGTTTACCAACATTTTAGTTGTATGTTTTAAATATTGATAAAGTCCACAACCATGTTTTCTTTTATTGAAAGAAATCATAATGGCAAATGGTTCTTGTGCCATAAGTACTATCTTCATGTTTTTGTATATATTTTTCAGCCCCCAGGTGTGTGAACGATGAGTCGAACAACGTTCTGAAATGAATTAATAGGCCAAAGCATGTAGATATGGTCAAGAGTTTTCATGCTGTTTAATTTGTCAAAAATTTGAAGTTCAACAAGTCTTCTGTTCCCGGCTCTATGAATTCAGTTCGAGAGCAGGGAGTGATGTATTTTTAGCTTAGGTATCGGAATATTCTAAAAGATAATACTATGTTCTTCGCTGGGAAATATCATTGTCCAAAAATAAAATCTATATAATAGATGATGTGCAAGGGTGTCTTTTCCCTGTGCTTCCTCGAAGGTCGAAGCGATTGGGGGGCCTTCCTACGTTTTTGGGTTTGGTTGATAATTCATTAGGTGGTTGAGAGGGAGTGGACTTTGGTCGTTGGGAGGCAATGTTATGAACGGCAGGAGGGTTAAGTGTCCTAATGTGAACAGAACCGAATAGAGCAAAGACATTAGGTGAATGGAATTCCTAGATTCCAGAGTGGTTCAAAAAAAAGGAGAGAAAAAGAGTAAATGAGAAAAAATATATAAATAAAAAAACAGCATGTTTTTTAAATGTTGTAGGGTTGCTGCTTTGTTTCTTCTTGTGTTGATTGTTCAGGGGCTCGTAATGCTCTTTGCACTCTTGTTATTTTGATGTAGCAGGAGCTCCAAGTGTGAAGGGGCAAGTGGATTCTTTCTGCTCTGTTTTCGTTGGTTTTTACTGGTTTATTTCTCTGCACCAGCTTTGAGAGCTAGGAGGTGTTTAGCAGTGGCGGGGGGTGTACAAGAGCGGCTGGCGTGTGGATTGAAGTTCTGTGATCCACAGAGAGGGTCCTCCTTCTTTCTTATTGCTTTAGGATGCTTCAGTGAAGGGGGAAGAAGGATCATTTTTGTTCCGTCTCTTCAGGGTTTGCTGGTCCATTTCTTGCTTCGTCTGTGGACAGGGGAAACGTGAACGGTTTGGAAGGGGGAGGAGGGTCCGTTCTTTCGGGTTGGCAGGGGCTTGCTGGCTCACACCCTGCATCCTTGAAAAGGGGTGGTGAGTTGTGCTCGATAGGAAGTGGTGGCTTGAGCATGGGGGTGGATGTTGATTTTTTGAGAGGGGGGTGGGGGGTGAGGGGAGGCGGCTGGGTTGATGTGTACTTCTGGTTCAAAGGGCCGCTTTGGTGAGTGGGTGGAGGGCTGTGAGTTGGGATTTTTGTGGCTTCGATTTCGTGGTGACTGCAGCTGAAGGTGTGTTTTGATGACCGTTAGGATGATGGCTGAGCAGAGGGGGTGAAAGAGCTAACCTGAACACTCAACAGGTTCTGTCTCTCACGATATTTTAGCGGCTTCTTTTCAGGATGTTGACAGACTCATGATTCAACACCGTTGCTTCTTAGCGGTTCTACGCCGTTGTGTTGAAATGGCTGGTTCCTGTGAATTGATCTTTAACCGATACTATTTTTTTTATTTTTAATTTTTTAATTAATTTATAAAAAAATAAAAATATAAATCAAACAAGATTTTAATTATTCAAGTAAATTAATTACTGTTACGTACCAGATATAAATAATTTTAATCGTTTTTTATCATTGTATATATGATGCGTTTATTGATAAATAAATATATAAAAAAAGAGATCATTATTCATAGATCAAATGATATATTTCATATCAACTAAATTAAATTTATAGGCAACCCGAGAAACTTTCAATCAATATAGGAAAAAGGTGAAACTGCTTCATCAATATAAATGCTTCTAATGCAAGTTGCGATTACAAACTAGACGGTAGAGTACCTTTTATTATAGCAGTTTGTGAGAGAAGCAAGGTCAATTGTAGCTCTGGCAATGGCAGTGGTCGATTACACCGATTGCAGTACTGTCTTTGAAGTCTGGGATCATGAAGGGTTGGAGCAGCGACCACCCTATTATTACCAGAGCAAATCTCCAGCCATGAAGTTGAGAAAAAGATCAGCAGCAGCAAGTTGTTGGTTAATGAACTGTTGGTAAAAGTAAGAATGCTCGAATAGGCTAAAATCATATCGTTTTTCCATGAATCAGATTGAGTTTCAGCTCGAAAGGAGTAATGTATTTAGTTAACACGCAGGAATTATCAAGAGATTTTATCATGAGAAGCATACAGATATATATATATATATATATGTATGTATGTACATATAATGTGCTATTCTTCCTGTTGATATTTTCCTTTATTGATCTTTTATGATGATACACTTCACATATGGGCCTGGATTTGCCGATGTATATTTTTTCTCTAGGACAAAACAGCAACAGATTTCCCCTCCTTGCAGTGCATCGACACCGACTTTATCAAAGTCCCATTAATTGTAAATCAGTTTGATTCATAGGTGCTGTTCTTTCAAACTGACCTTCGAAGGAATAAAAGGTTAACCCAAAAGGAAAAGGAGCAGCATACATAAAAGGCTATAAAAGGCAAGTACTCGCATGCCCATCTGTCACCAATCTATGTATACATTAACCCCATTTATGGGCACGGCTAAGGTTAATTAATTTCTTCAAAGAATCTTGGAGGTGGCATCAAATGAAATGTATGCACACAAACATTTACATTAGTTCAATTTTAGTTTAATTATAAAAACTATTAATTTTTATAAAAGCTTCATAAAAACAAATTTCCTAAGCACTCTTCGTTTCTTTCTTTCTTCCTCTCATTCTCATTGATTGGAAACCCTCAAATTTCTCTAAAATCAACCATTCTCTCTCACCACAAAAACAAAGTTTTCTACTTGCCAAAAGTTCTTTCGATGTGTTGATTCTAGCTGATTAAGAGGTATTTAAACTATTTTTGTTTTAATTTTAACTTGGATTGAGATTCTCTTTTTTAAAAATTGAATTTCGAAATTGGTAAATTAGGATTGGTTACTCCAATCATTATCATCATCATTATTATTTTTCTAACTTTTATTTTTTATTTACTTTTTTTTCTTAATTTTTTATTAGTATTTTTTAATTTTTTTTATTTTAGCATAATGCTCAAATAAACTCCTAAACTATTCAAGAAAATTCAAATAAGCCCTTATACTTATATTGCGTTCAATCAACCCATTATACTTTTATTTTGGATCAAATAAGCTCTTATAACTAATGATTGATTAATTGTCATTAGTCAACATACCACTTATCATTTTATATCCACATGGCATTGATATAATTTTGATGTAGACAATAAAAAATGCCACATGGTCATGTTATCATACCTAATTTATATGTCATATCATCATCAATTATAATATATTAACATGTCAAATAATCAGCAATTATGGTATGTTAACATATTATGTCAATGCTATATGGCATAGAATAATAAATAATATTTTAACTAAGTTAATCATTAGTCATAAAAAGGGTAGAGCAAACGGTTATTTTGGTTAGTTCAATTTTAAAAATCTAATAATCAAACTCATGTTTAAAAATAACAAAAATCGAACCAAATTCCACAAATAACTGAAATTGAATTAATTTGGTTACTTCAATTGGGTTTTCGAAAACTAAACTTGAGAAAAAAAATTTTATTTGTATATATTTATTTATGTTGTATTTTTTTTATAAATCAATACCACAAAAATATTAAAAATGATGCTAAACAATTGGAATTAATGAGATGGACACCCATACAAACAACAAATAATTAAAAAATATTGATAAAAACAACAACAAATAGTTTATGATTTATTTTTTATGCGAAAACCCCATTATACCTTTATTTAAGTTTGGTTAGTTCATTTAAGGTTATTCCTAATCGAAACAGAACCAAATTAACTCTAATAACTGAACTACCAAAAGAATCGAACCAATCAAACTAAAAAAATGAACTCACTTTGTTTCAGTTCAATTTTTCGATTCGGTTTGCATTTGTACAACCCTAGTCATAAGGGTCTATTTGACTTTTAAAAAAAGTACAAGGGTTGGATTGAACACAATAAAAGTATTGGAAATCATCGTTTGGTGTCTTCAAAGTGTTGGAAAGAAAAATCTAAAAGTGTGAGAGAGAGAAATCGAAAACATAGAAGACGAATGCCGAAGAGAGAAATCGATAAAATTAAAGAGAGTGAGATGTTGAGAGAGAGAAATCGGAAGTACAAATGAGGAAAAATTTTGATGAATGGTTTAATTTATTTGAAATAGTTTCAAGGGTATTTTCATCAAATCATGGTTAAATATGGTTAAAAACAATTAAATTTATTTTGATGTTATTTTTGAAATGATTTTATCAAGAAAAGTTATTCCTCACAATTTTCTCATTTGAAAAATTACTATTATATAATATTATCAATTTTTTGTTAATTTTTTTACAAAAAAAAGCCACAATTTGGCTTCCTAGGGAAACTGAATCACTAGATCTAGTGCTCCATTGCTCCCTTTGAAAAGCCCGATTTGGGGTTCCTTTGAAGAGCCAAATTAGGGCTACCAACGGAGCATCAACTCTAGTGTTTCCTTGGGAGACCTGATGCTCTCAAGGAGCACTGAGCTGATGCTTTCTAAAAGAGTGCAGGATGGAGATGGATGGTCTGTTGGTGCGTAAGACATCGCTAGCTGGTTTGAGAGAAAAAAATCAATGAAAAAAAATGGCATTTTAAAAATTTTATATTTAACATTAACATTGTTTAGACCTTTAGGACGGAGTGTCCATTTTGAAAATTAATGAAAATCTTTCTAATTTCGATCAAAACTTAAGAGGTAAAAGTATTTTACTCTTTTTATATTATGTAAAGAGTCAACCTATCATGTTATGTAAATTAGGCACATGCATGGTTGTTTGGGTTAATGAAACTGTTGTCTTAACCATACATTATAAATATATGGTAAAAGAGAAAAATCATTAAATGTTGGAACAGTTGAAGCAAAGAACTAAAGTTAAATTAGAAATAAGCACTTATAGCGGCTTATGTGTAATTTTAACTACTAAGAAATGAATTGGCTTGTTTCATAAAGAAAATAGGCAAACAACGTTGAAGATGATAAGATTTTTGACAATTTCACCATAGATGATAAGAAACAAGACTTTTGCCATACAAGACTATGGAATTGAAGGATGGATCACATAAAGGTAAAGATTAAATTGTATTCTTATGGCAATGGACTTCGTATTGCTATGGCATATATTTATTTAAATGTTCATTTTTTAACACTAGTTCGTACATACACCTCAAGAAATTATAGATTATCTTGAATAAAACAATCATTAACAACAATATTTCTCTTCCATGTTCTCATCAACCAAACAAAGCGAAAGCTTTCATCTAGAGATCAACGAAAAAAAGCTAACAAAAAAAAAGAAAGAGATTTCAGTAGTACTTGAACCGACATTTTTGTTAGTTTTCTTTTACGTCACAGAAGAGAATGTAAATTCTATAATAACTGTAATGAAAGTGAAATGCATGTTTTGCCTTATTGGCAGTATATTTCAAATTTTTATATATCATATGCATATTTGTCTTTTTAGTTTTAATAATTCAATTTTCATTTTGATTTTTGTTGAAATAAAAAAAAATTAACTTTTTTTCTCGTACAAGTTTACTTAATGATTAATTCATTAGTTACTTTTTTTCTTGTGTCCTTTTTTTTTTTGTCAAAGTATCCAAATAGTTCTTATACTAAAGTATTTTTGTCAATTTAATCTTTATATTCAAAATCGAAACAATTGTCCCTCAATTTTAAAAATTGGAGCAATTTGATCCTTCTTCTTAACGGCATCCAATTTTGTCATAAGGTGATGACGTTGACGTTGACATCGATGATAACATCAATACTGACGTGACAAATTTACTGGTGTGGCAATGTCACGTGGCATCGACATGATAATATGACAATATTACATGACAGTAACATGATGATCAGGCAATGTTAATGTTACAGTGCCACAAGGTAATGTTGACATGACAGATTTAGAAAAAAAAACTTTTAAAAATCTGTGCTGCGTCATAGGATTAAATTAACAAAAATGTATAATATAAAGACTAAATTGAATAAATTAAAATGTTTAGAGACTAAATTAAAAAAAATAATTTAAAAAATATAAATATTTGAATAGATGATACATATATTTATCAATAACCCAAAAGTTTAAATATAAAAGATTTATGGTGTTAAAAAATAAATATAAATATGTTTTACTTAATTATTTGATTACATACTAAGTATATTTATTTATCTTTTTCGTAAAAATTAGGTTTAAATTTCTCTTCTATAAAAAAATTTAAATATTTTATAGAGTTAAAAAGTTATTTTTATATTATTAGAGATTGTATTACTCTAAAATCACTCGTCCACACACAACACCAACAAAAGAGACTATTTGATTTACACATGACAGGTAACATTGTAAATCAAATAATCTCCTTTGTTGTTGTTGTGTGTGGATGATTGATTTTAGTGTAATGCAATCTTTAATAACATAAAAATAACTCTATAAAATTTTAAAATTTTTTTGTAGAAGAGAAATTTAAACTTAATTTTTACAAAGAAGATAAATTAATATACCTATTATGGAATCAAATAATTAAATAAAAAATAATTTATATTTATTTCTTAACATAATAAAATTGTTAGACTTAAATGTTTGACTTATTAATAAGTTTATATATCATCTACTCAAACATTTGTATTTTTTTTAAAAAAATTTAATTTAGTTTTTAAACATCTCAATTTTATTCAATTCAATTCCTATACTATACATTTTTATTCAATTTTGTTCCTATAATATGGCGTAAATTTGTTTGAAAAATTATTTTTATCGATTTGTCAGATCAGCATTGCCACGTGGCACTGTTATGTCAACATTACCACATAGCACTACCACATCAATATGTTAATGCCACATCATCATATTAGTACCACATGACACTACCATGTAATCATGTCGATGCCTTATGTCACTACCACGCCAGCAAATCTTTCGTCATTATCTTAATAGTAAAATTAGATGTCATTAAGAGAAGAAATTAAATTATTTTAATTTTTAAAATTGAAAAACTAAATTATTTTAATTTTAAGTATAGAAACTAAATTGACGAAAATTTATGAAACTATATGAATATTTTGATATTTTTTTCTCCAAGCTACCTTAGTTAATTGATTAATTACTTTAAATTCGAAATTGTTGAAACTTTTACTAAAGTAGTTAATGTAATAATTTTGTCTTTTCATTTTGGTACAGCATATAATTAAGGCTAGTTTAAAAAAAAAAGAAGGAAGCAAACTATCATATATTGAAATGTAGATGAACATATATGTAGACCAACCCAATCCAAATTGGCTATGAACGAGTTAACAGGTTCTTTAACCTTGGAATTAGGAGAATAATAACTGGAAACAAGATTGGTAAAGTTCCGAGAAATCTTCAATATTCTACGAAAAACCACATCATGTTGAAATACAAGATCATATACTTTCTTGAGGTTTGCTCTTTGATGCAACAAACACATGCAAGAAATCTTGAATAAAACAAGAAGAAAAGGAGAGCTATGACACAATGAATATAAAAATATGATGCCATCTCCTTTTGTCTTTTCTCTTCTCCTATCATTGCTCAAATTAAAAATTTGCTCACCCAATGAAAACATAAATTAGCTAACCTACTAATAGAAACTAGAATGCTACATCCTTTTAACAAGCATGGGGAATTGTTTCCCTCATCTTCCGCCAGATAACTCAATTGCATCCTGGTTATATAATGAATCTTCTCCCCAGTCAAATCTCCTTTGAAGTCTTTCATACTCTTGCCTACGCGTAACTTCAACATGCTGCCATTCCTCCCACCTCTCTGCCAGCCCCTCCCCTTCCAGCATCCTCACCACCTCTGACATTGCTGGACGGTCCTCTGGTGATGCTTGGGTACAAAGCAATGCAACTTGGATCATAGCCTCCACCTCCTGGATGTTGTAATTTTCATGAAGGTTACGATCT
The DNA here is from genome assembly GCF_002168275.2 of Theobroma umbraticum. Lineage (NCBI taxonomy): Eukaryota > Viridiplantae > Streptophyta > Magnoliopsida > Malvales > Malvaceae > Theobroma > Theobroma umbraticum. The sequence continues at coordinate 4,473,773 of NW_018397255.1, read as the reverse complement.
ACAATAGCATCTAGCTTTTTCTCCCTTTCCAGCTTCTTGACCTTCACAAACAAACAAGTGCCCCAGCGAGTGAGCAAAAAAGCCAAATGGTGTGAAACTTGAATCAATATAATCAAGACACTGCATGTATTTGCAAATCAAACTATTAAGATTTCATCTTCACAGATCCAATACAAAATTTTCATAGGTGAAATGGAGCCTAAAACTATTTCATTCATTGTTCCAGACTGACAAAACAGTAAAAAGATATGGCAAGTAATGCATACCCTTGTCCTATATCACTCAGTTAATATATAGGTAAAGACTCAGACTTAGTATGCTTTCTACTTGTGCAAAAAATCTAACTGAACTCCACCGCGACAATAAAAACAGACTTCCCATACAAGTTCAGAATATTTTATTTCCCCAGTCCTGTCAAGTTAGAATTGAAACAACAACCGCACCCATCCTTCTCAAATGCATGCCTGTACCAATATTCAAATCAGCTTTGACAGAATTAAGCACATATGACCATCAACAGATGTAAAGACCAAATTAAAGTCCCTATCCCCACAAGTACACATGAGATCATACAGTGAAATAAGCATCAGCAACTTCAAAACAACAATACAAGCATGCTCATTAGGGGTAGTTAAGAGAACCCAAAATTCAGCACCAATAAGGTAATACGGCTGCAATGGTTATATATATTTCAATTTTATTACCTGAGACAATACACACACACACACACACACACACACATCGGAGGTGCATATAGCGACACAGTAAAAATTTGTGGTCACTGTGTAAATACAGCATATGACTAACAAACAACATATATTGCTTGAAGTTCAACTTATGGTGGCAGCATTGCTGAATGAATACCATGCACATCACACAAGCATATAAAGGAAAAGGAGAAAATCATATATGCAAAAGCCAACACAATTATAGATAGGTGTTATCTCACATGATCAAGCAGCAAGACATCATCTTCTTCTTCCAAGCGTGAAAAATCAATTGCACGTTGACCTGTTACGAGCTCCAGAAGCATAATCCCATAACCAAAGACATCTGTCCTTTCTGATGACTTCCCAGTGGACAAGTATTCAGGCGCTATGTGGCCCATTGTTCCACGAACTTGAGTTGTCACATTTGTCCGCCTCACATCCACCAACTTTGCAAGGCCAAAGTCACCAACAACCGCTTCAAAGTCTTCATCCAATAATACATTAGCTGCTTTCACATCCCGATGAATGATCTTAGGATTGCAGTGTTCATGAAGGTATTCCAGCCCACGCGCCGCACCTAGGGCTATTCTTTTTCTTGTAGGCCAATCTATAACAGGTTCACCAGGTTTGAGTTCTGCAGCAGCTCTAGATATTAGTCAACCATTATAGGAAGGTCCCTAGAATAACTGAATACTTTACAAAGAACAAATTCAATAAATTATTTAATTGAATCCCAACTGCAGTTCTGCTTTAAGAATGACAATAAATTAAAATTTTCTCCTTTTCAAATTCTTACATGCACCTAGTCTACAACCTCTACAGTTTAATTGAATCCCAACTGCAGTTATCTACAAAAGCAACAAGTCTAGACAACTGTCTTTGATTGAAGATTAGAAGTTTGATAATTATATACAAATGATGCTGAAAGGAGAAAAAGATAGAAAGCTTGAATATCTTCCATATTTACTTTAAATTACTAGCTTGAACTACCTCAACATTGTACAACAGTAATCAGCTAAAGGGCATTCCCTTTATCCACTATCTAGGCAGGCTAAACAAAAGCCAATATTTATTTTTCTTTTCAGCTGAGTTAACAGCTGTTCTATCAACCCCGAAAAATTACTTACATTTGAGTGTTATTGAATATGTGTACTCTTAGTATATGCTCAAAATAGAAGATGTCATGTTTGCATCTATAACATGCAGAAATTATACACTATGTTTCTTAAGAAACTCAAGATCAAGAGTTAAAAGCTGTAATAAAAGTCATGTTTTGAATAAAATTCTCAAACTAATACCTCGAAGACGATATGCCACACTTAAATTCTGCATAAAAGGATAGACCAAAAGGCGTTCTGTTGGTGTCGTGCAAAAGCCAATCAGCCGTAAGAGATTCCTGTGAACAGCTACACTTATCATCTCAACTTCGCGTTGAAAAGCTGCATCTCCTCCAGGACTTTCAAAATCAGTTAATCTCTTAACTGCAACTTTTGTGTTATCAGAAAGCACACCTTTATAAACCTTTCCAAAACCTCCCTGTCCAAGTATATTCTTTTCACTGAAGTTATCTGTAGCCAACTGTAATTCCCTCCACGCAAACCTTCTCAATTGACCAAAGGCAATTCTTCGGTCAACTTCACCTGAAGAAGCAAATTTATGGAGTTTCAGAACAAACTACCAAAATATGATGCACAATTCATTGTTTAATTAATGTCAAGGGTGAAAATTTGATTCATAAGCACACTAGAGTAAAACGTATATGGCCTTCCTAAACAGTAGACAACCATGAAAACTAGATTTGAGTTTCACAAAGCAATATCTACCAAATTCTGAACAATAATTTAAATAATTGCAAATTTCAGATTTTTTTTTTTGTATGTTATCTGAGATTTCATCAGAGTTTTGAATTTCAACCAAGTTCTAACATTTTATACAAGGCACCCACTTGTGCTCCGAAAGTTTTCATCTTCATCACCATTAATTATAAATATTTCTCAAAAATAGCAGACTTGATCCTGATCCAAATTTAGGTCAGAAAATCTTATCCCAGCCACCAAGTATATTAATTTGTTTTTTTTGGCAAGAAAATTTACAAATGAAACACACACAAAAAAGATAGATTTAGAGTTCAATGTTCACTTACTGAACTAATATTAATCCCTTGTCACATGGTTTTAATGGCCTAAAACCATAAAGGCAAATTTAAGTAAACCTTGACGTGTTGTACATATCACCCAATAGATGGAAAACAGTTTGATCCCCCAGCAGGGAGACAAGACTAGGAAAGTAAACAAGGGAAAAACTTTAAAATAGACATAAAAAAATCATCAGCTACTTGTTGTCATTCAGAATACTCAAAAATGAAAGTTAGCAGTAACCTGCAACATCTACAAATACTTCACGCTTGTAGCCTTTGTGTCTACCCTTGCACAGAAAAAACAGCAACCCACCAAAAATAAGAAGGATTATAAATCCCCCAACTATTCCAACAATGATTCCAACCTTTGGCTTCTGCAAAGAACCTGCAAGCAAAGAGAAAAGTCAGAGATAGCTGGTCAAATTATGGTGCAAGTTTAACAGGCCTTTCTTTGAAACCATTAAATCATATAACAACATAATGGAGTCAAAATCGTTAATCCAATTACCTGAATCATTTCCATTTGATACACAATGGTGAGGAAAATTTTCACCACAACTTAGCCTATTTCCAGTAAAACTGAAATAAACAAAGCCATGTCAGGTTAAGTCACTGCTGATAAATATTTGTCTATGGTGTTGTGCACATACACTCTTGAGAAGAGAGAGAAGGTAAATACATGGATATCAAAATAAATGAAGAGTTTACAATATCTTTATTTCTTTGTATTGCGAAAATAGAAATAAAACAAATTAATCAAAGAAACATACTTGTAAATTGGAATGCGGAACAAATGATCAGGAACTTGACCGCTAAGATCATTCGAATCGAGCAGACTGCAAAAACAGTTCAACCACACCATCAGAAACTTTAAAAAGTATAAAGAGAAACAACTCACATTCAAGTTCAAAACTTTACAAAATGGAAAAACATGGAGCGATTCATTCGAAACTTCAGCCTTATTCAACTAGGTAATGTTTTTCCATACATTCAGTTATCATTCAGGATTAATACTTACAGATTGATCAACTTTGGAAGATCTGAAATTGACTGAGGGATTATTCCAGTAAGATTGTTTTTACTCAGTGTCCTGCTTGAACGAAAGAAAGAATGCTTTCCTATGGAATAAGTTGCAAGATAATGCCAATATATAGAAACAAATAAAAACCTTAATGTTATAATATAAAGGGCATTACATTACTTACAGGAATTGGAGCTTTTTAAGATTACCAAGGGAAGAAGGTATTTCTCCAGTTAAACGATTATTTTCCAAATCCAAGCTGGTCAAGCTTGACAAGTTCCCTAACTCTTTTGGTATCTCACCGGTTATACCATTTCCTTTCAACGTACTGCAATATGAATACACAGAATACATAAATATATAAGCACAAAAGATTCACGCCAAGCCCATTATGAGGCATAAACAGATATAACCAATTCAACAAAGTTGTTCACGTTACATACTAGTAAAGCAAATATGAACTTGGATATAGCAGAAACTTGCAAATTCAGCATATGCTTCAAATTAGTGATAACTATCAATCCTAGCATTTTATTATAAGGATTTTCCAATGATACAAAGATACAACTAACTAAACGTGCCGCATGCATCATATATTTTTTTCTCCAAAGATATGAAAATTATGAAGCTAAATATTAATTCCATCACTAGATTCAGCAGCACAGTCTGCACAGTCCTATGGAATCAGCAACCCAGGTAGCTACTTTCCTCTCCACACTTGAGATCAATATTCTTTGTTAAGCTTTGTTAAGCTTTATTAAGCTACTCACTTTCTGAGAATTTTTCAGATGTCTCCAACATATTCATATTATTTCCTGAGGGAATGAGATTCTTCAGCCCCATCATATTAGAAGAACATAGAGCCTAGTAATGCTGTACAATATAAATCAGTAGACTGTATAAACCATGACATGATGGTAATGATAAATAGGAAAGGTTAATGCACTGTTTTATAGCAAAGAGATTTTGTTGTCAACCCTAAGAAGTTGGAAATATAAGGCTTTTAATGTTACTTGAGCTGAGTATTGTGCAGCCTTAGCAATAAAGGGATTTGAATGTGGAGTTCAACAAAACATCTTTGAGATTTTTTTAACTCCAATACGCCACCAAAAGTCGCTATCTACCTAGGCATATTCAAGTTTTAGGATCTCAATCCCATTTTAGGCTATCCCTGGTGGTACTACCACCACATAGAACATCAAAAATAACATCTTATAGGAAAGATATTCCTTGTCATTTACTTTGAGCACATCCTTACTAACTGAAATACCAACAGTCTTTATTTAAAAACAGAGGCCACAACACTTATACCCCTGTACAAAAGAAAAAAGCTAAAGATAATTTTAAAAGCACCAAAGATATATGTTAATGCATATTAAGAAGTTCCCTATCAGGACTGGTTTAGACAGACTAACTTGAGATGTCAGATCGCTTCCTTTTCTTCTTATTCTTTTTTTATTTTTTTTCTAGTAACTATCCTGCTTGCTAGTGATGCATTTTAATGCCTTAATCCATGGTACCCAAAGAAATAACAAATTACATCAGAAAAGAAGCAAATTCAACCGCTAAAGCATAGATGAACAATTATCATAACAAAGAAAAGAGTTTTCATCACTATAGGCAAGAAACACATGAATTTATTAATTGGAAATCAAAAAAATGCCCTCGGCAAAATTCAATATATCAAGAACATAAATCATTGAAATCAATTGCTTGCTCAAACATGTTCCATACATACAGTGATGAAAGAGTCTTCAGAACTCCTATTTTAGGGGACAATGTGCCAGGAAAGTTCATGGATGACAATGTCCTGAAAGCGAATTGACAAAATAAGGACAACTATATAATTGAGTAACAGATAAGTAAAGAAACAAAATATTATTTCATGAACAATTAAATCATATAGGCATAAAACGGTGAGTTGTAACTATGCATCACAGTCAAGAAGAAAAATTACACTAAAATAAAGAATTACTTACACAGAAATGACATTATTACTAGGATCACACATAACATTTGACCAAGTGCAAGGGTTAACTTGATTTGGATTCCAATCTGTCAATTGATTGGCTGAAGCATGGAGTGAATTCTTCAATGCAAATAAAGCATCTCCTGAAAACATGATATGGATATTCATAATCTAATTAAGCAAACAAATAACCCGCCCTGGCCTACCCAGGCGTAAGGAATCAGTATCTAAATTCAACAAAAGTAAGAACAGGAAATAAAGTTATCAAGGAATACCATCTCAATATACCACACAAAGATGCACTCATGCATGAACCTCCATACACCTCTTCATAGAAATCAGGGTGTTGGCCATAATGATATCTTATCGTTGCTATTATTTAGAATATCAGACATACATCAGCCCAAGTTTCTCAAAAACTCAACTCAGTAATATTTCAGTAGATGGAAGGGAGTATCATATAGTTTGATTAAAGTTAAATAAGCAAACAATTCTAGAGGCCTCAGTAACTCAAATCTGACTGATAACAGTTGACAGACAGTAGGGAGGTGAATCGCATTGAGAAAGAAGAAAAGCCTCAGGCATCTTATTTTGTTTCTATCTTCACTTTACATCTAAACACTATAGCATCAAAAAGTACACAAAACTCCAAAGAAATTATAATTATGTGTAAAATAATTAGACATAAGTTGAGTTTAACATTGAAAAGTAAAGAAGGAAATACACACACAGACACATGCACATTCAGGATGATGTCTATCGTCAAACTTACAACAAGTAGTGAAATCCAGATTGCTTCAACAAGTGAAATGTGTGCATGTTTGATGAATAAATGTCAAACAAGAATAACTCTTTACCTTGAAAATCAGCGGATACAAAAGAAAGCATGCAAGCCAATATAAGAACACCAAGAAATAATTCCATCTTCAGCAAAATCAACCCCAATTATCAAGGCCATAAAATACAAAATCACTTATGAGCATTCAAGTGACTTCCATATCTGCAAAAACATCCAGGAAAATGTTTATTCAGTTAGTTTATTCAAATGGTAAATAAAAAGTCATACTATACAAAAATTAGTTTATTCAGTTAGCATTGTTGGACACATATCTGACACTTAAAAACAGGCATTGGAAAAGGTTTATGAAAAATTTAAAATACCCATTTCCACATTCACACCTGAATCCAAGCAACATTGGCAGTAAAATCCATATTCTAGAAAGAGAGGAAAAAAAATAAACAAAAACAAAAAGGCTCCCATATGCACATGTTTGTGTTAGGACAATCAGTCAAATAATGAAAACTAGCCACCTTCAAGGACCACCTCTTGTGCTCTTGACTCACATCAAGAATTTTACAGCACTTACTAGCGCATCTACAAACTGGGTGGGTGGGGGGGACATGGCAGGAAATTCTCTTCTGTTTAGCTTATAACTTACATTTCATTGACATTTTTTAAAAAACTTCACAAACATCATTTCTAGTAAGTTTTAGTTTCGGTGACCGTAAACCTTATAATGAAAAAATAATTTGTAATTTTACTTTGTCTCGCAGAGCACTTCATTTTTGCAAAATCATTCTCTTCTTACTTTTTTTTTTTTTTTGGGACGTACAATGGAGGGAATCGCACGACTAAGAAAATTAACAGGAAAATGAGCCTGGGGAAAGCTATTTCCACAGCATTAGCATGCTAAACTTCTTTTAAGATCCAATTTGAGTTAAAATGCATGAAAGTGACAGACCAATATAGGGCTAGGGTGCAGCCAAGGATATAATTAAAAAGAGTCCTCTTATAATTACAAGAATGTTGAAATAAAACTGTGGTTTCGGTTTAACATGAAGCTATTAGTAACAACTTTTCCATCTAAATCTTAGTTATATAATCTAGAGAAAAAATGCCAAACAACATCCCAATAAGCTCAAAACTGAAAAGGGTCCTATCCAGATTGCAGAAAAGCAAATGCAGGTTTTAACATTCGGTACCAGACAAATAAAAGCAAGACTAACGAAGGACAATTCCAATTCAAAAACAATGTTTGGATTAAAAACAGAGAAAAATATAAACAGATGGAAACTTTGAGCCTAACTGAAATTCCTTCTTTTAGGTTGGTAAAGAAAGTGCAGCCAATTAGCTCACAGAACTGGACAAGTCTAAAATCAATAACTAAAAATGTCTGAATTTCATTTTTTTTTTAATCCCAAACATTTTCCGTGAATAAGAAAGGAATAACTAAAACTTTCAAAACCCCTCTCCAAAAACAATGAATTAACCAAAAACCAGAGAGGAAAGCAATAACGAGTCACTTAAGAAAACCCAAAACTTAGAATCTCCAGAAAGAAAAAGCAAAGAGAAAACCAAAAACTTACAACTTGGGTTAGGACGAAAGTTGCTTACCTTTGAGATAGCCATCAGATTGGAGAAGGAAAAAAGATGGGTGTTTTCATTTAACATTTAAGACGGATCATGAGACTTGAAAGTGAAAGAATCAGACTTTGATTCTCTTTTAATCTGTATTTTAGAAGGAATGAGCTGGCTAGTGAAGGAAAGGCAGTATATTTGTCTTGAGTTTTTTAAAAAGAACACAAATCTAATAAGAAGCTTCTGTCTTTTTGCTTTTCTCCTCCCTCTATCAGTCTTCTCTTTATTTATTGTCTTATTTTCTATTAAATTTTGGGTAGATATACAAAGACTTTTAGAAAAAAGCTCTGCAATTATTACTACCCCTCTCTCTCTCTCTCTCCTTCTCAGACTGTGATGGAGTGGATGCAATGTGTGGCTTCATGGTGTCAAGTTTAGTGGTTCACCTATGTGGCAGCCTGCGACCAAATCTAAAATCTATGGGATTTTTTAATAGCTTTTTTTTTGGGGCTGAGTTTCATTGTCACAACTTAACAAGGCTGTCACAGGTAAATAGAATGAGCTGTATTGCCCAGGTTCACTTCACTGTCCCTTTTAGTCTTGCTGTCTACTATTTACTTTTTCTCTGGGTTGCAAATTACTGGTACTTCATTCTGTCTCATTTGTTGGAAATGTCTAGAGTTAGGGTAAACGAGGGATTAGATGTTTTGTCTGGATTTTGGTCTTTTTCGGCTGGAATATGTCGCCTAATCTTAGAATTTCAATCCAAACAAATGAACTGTAACAAAGAAACTAAAATTAAATGGAAAGGATAAGATAATTGCAAGGTGCAACCTGGAACAATGAGGTGTTTCAAGCAAATTGGCAAATCAAAACTTTATATCTTATTGATTAAATTATATAATTAGTTTTTATGCTCTAAAAAAATAAATTTAATCTTTATATAGTAATTTATGTAAATTATATTTTTATATTTTATGAATTTATTAATTATAATTTTTAACTTTAATACCATTAAATTTAATAATTAAGTATGTTGATGTGATGTTGATTATGTATTAATATGATATAGTCATGTTGATATGACATAATTTTGACAAACATAATATTGACATATTCACATTAATTTTTTTAAAAAATAGCAAAAGCAGCCTAGCCCTAAATTAAATAATGTATACAAGTAAACAAAGAAAGAATTTAACAACCCACCAAAAATATATTAACAAAAGCAACCTCACATGAATCTATCTTTCTCGCATCTTTTTTTTTCACTAAAGTAAAGAAAAAAATAAATTTGAAAAGAAATTTTTTTTGAAAATAATAATTTTAAGAATAATAAAGAAGAAAAAAATTTTTATTATTGAAAAAACTATTCTTTTCTTTCAATAATCCAAAAAGCTAGTTTTAGTTTCCAAAACAAAACAAAATAAAAACCAACAATAAAAAATACCTACAAGAAAACTAAAGTAAAATATGTTTGCAATTTGTAAAAACCTAACAAGAATTGGAAGGATTTACAAAAGCTATTAACAAAACCTTACAAAATCGCCAACTCTTCTTTATTGTTTTGTTCACTAAAATCTCTCAACTTGTCCAAAACTCTTTGAAAATTATGTTCACTGGGAATTAAGATTCAAAACAAATCTACAAATTGTGATCATATCTTTCTTAAATTTCAACTATTCAATTCCATAACCCGTTGTTTCTTCCTCTCTTAATTCTTATTGTTATTTTTTTGTCTTTGTTAGTAAATCTCATTTGATTCAGAGTTAGGATTTCTTTTGTTATTTTTTTAAAATTTATGTGAACATGTCAACATTATGATATATTAGCGTTGTACCATGTCAACATTTATCCTATTTGATTACGTCACCATAGTCAACATCACGTCAATATGTTTAATAATTAAATTTAATGATATTAAATTAGAGATTGTAATTAATAAATTCATAAAATATAAGAACTCAATTTACACAAATTATTATACAAAGCTAAATTCATTCTTTTTGTAGAGTATAAGAACAATGGTATAATTTAACATATTTTATTATTTAGAAGTTAATATTGCTTTTTAAATAGAAGTGTTTAATAACATAAAATTATGTTAACCTATGGTTTTGAAAAAAAATTTCAATACCCAAGTAGGCCTCAATCTACCCTAGTTAAATTGTTTAATGTTTGCAAAAATCCAAATCAAGCTATATAGAATATTACTAGTAAATGCTAAACAACACGTTGTAATTTTTATAGGTATCATGGATGTCGTCGTCAACCCATCTTTAATTCTTTATTCCAAGTATGTAACATTAATGATATTTTAATATAGCACCATGTCCGGTGTCCTTCATCGTGCGGTCAACATGAAACCACCATTCCATAAATTAATTAACAAACTTTATATTTGGTCTTTCTTGACCGTTTATTTAATCTACATTTTGCAAAGTTATATGATAATTATTGTTCAGAGACAAAATAAATATCATAAACGACCCATAGATTATACATAAAGAGGAAAAGAAAACAGGCTGCTCTGAATTATCATTAGGGAAAGGCGTAGTCAAGGTAGCTGTGATTTCAGTTGGGTTTCCATTAAGAAAAGGGGTAACCTCAATTTAAAATTAGAAAAATATATCATAAAAGACAACACTATAGTCAAGGTGGAACTAGCATTGTCATTGCAATCTAGTTTATAGATGAAGAAATAGCTTCACCTAGTACCAAGCAAAGGATTCTATCTTGATCTATGACTACCTTGTTGCCTTGGAATCTTTTGTGGATAAGTTCTCAAAACGTCAGTCAGCATGCGTTTGCATGCCTTTACTTCATTGGCTTTTAATCCATTAAAGAATATGCATATATATTTGTGAAATCAATGGAAATATGGAAAGCTGAAAATAGGTTTACAATTTTATGAAAAAAATAAATGTACTAATATTAATCAAGAAAAGACCAATTATTATGTTAACAAAAGGAAAATGACAAAATTATAGTTCATTCAAAATAGTAAGTGTATCTTTTCATAATCTAGTTTGTCTTTCCATCTTCTCCTTCCTTAATTATTTCCACTATACTTTCTTGCTGGGTGGGAAAGGCATATAAGTGAGAAAATATAAACAAATGAATTTGATGTTTATTTAGGAGCATTTCGGATCAAAGGCGCAATAATTTCTTTGGTTAAAAATGGTCAATAGTGCAAGTAAAATTGGTCAAAAATGTGATGATAAAAAATTGGCAGAACATTGTAAAACAGAGAATGGAGTTGTTAGGAGCAATCAAAGGAGTCCAGCATTCAATGCTTGAGCTTCTCACTGAATCTTTAATGTTGGACTGGTCAACAGACACAAAGGCCCCCTGTGTTTGACTGATGCAGGCATGGGGCTCACTCTGATCTTGAATCTATTAAACAGCCAGGAAATTTGGAAACGGCATTTACAGCAGCGTGCAGGAAATTTCTCCTTTTTAACTTGCTCTTTTTTGGCCTTTGGCTCTTCCCAGGCTCTGAATTGCCCTGCTCAAAAACATTCCTGATAATCTCTGGAAACAAGTCAGTCTGCGCTTTAAGGGCACTTATTAAACTACTATTTAATCATAACAACTAAATAAGAGACACAAATTTGTATCTTATATACAAAATATTATTATTTTTAACTCTCAAATCACTGAAAGAGGACTCGAGGGAGGGACCCTTCTTCTCTGTAGACTACCAACGTTTCCATCACTGCAGTCTGCAGGCCATTTAATAATTGGTCATTTCCCCAGAGTCATTAACAAGATGTACTACCAGAATTAATGTCCTTTTTCCGCTACTACTTTTTTTCCATCGTGCTTTAGTCAGGGCAGAAAATTTTTGGCCATTGCCCCCACTCTACGTTAATTAGTTGGTGGTCCATGAATGCGTTGCATCAATGATGAGTAATTAAATAGATTTTAACAGCTATTTGGGTGGTGTTTAATTTAAAAAAGTAGGACCAGCCAGCCAACCAAGACTTTTGCATGTCCTTCCAGAACAATGAGTTATCATAGTCCAGATTCTTCTTCTTTAATTTCCCTCTCTGACCGCCTTTTCCTTGTCATTTTTTTCCCCGTATTAGCCAGCTGATATAATGATTTGAATTGGGACCTGATTTACCAATTGTCAGGTGTTACCTTAACATGCATGAGAGGCTTGATGGGATAACAGAGATCTAGCATCAATTTGCTCTGATGACAGTGGAAAAGAGAATGTCAATTGAGATAAATGGTTATGCCAACACCCATTAAAGATAAGGATTGGTTAGAATAGTTGGAATTGGCTTAAATAATTAAAATTTGCATATAATTAAGAGTATAGTATGACTATTGAAAGTAAAAGACAGTATTTAATATGCCGAAACTAGTATATGTTGATAACCGAAATTATGCTATTATAGTACTATATAATTTAGCATCCATGGTGGAGGCCACTATTTGTGAAGAGTGGCTTTCACATACTAGATATCTAAACGACCCAAAATATTCATTTCTAATTATTCAAACTAGTAGATGGCTTGTGGGAATTTGTGTGCTTCCTTTACAAAGCCATAAAGGAACCATAATAGCCGTTAGTGAATAGCAATGCTGAAACTCAAAGCAACCCAACTGTTTAGACACTTTCCCTCCACTTCTCTTCAACTCTCATCTTATTCAACTTCTAACTACCTTAACTGTCAACTGCACTCTTTCCTCTCCAACAACCCCTCCTCATCAACTCTCCAATCCCTTCTCCAATCCCATGCTCTCATTATCACCACTGGCAACTCAACCAACAACGTTTTCATAGCCTCAAAGCTCATCTCTTTATATGCCTTTTTCAACAAACCCCATTTTTCCACCAAAGTTTTTGATTCACTTTCCATCCCAGCAAAGGACACCTTTCTTTGGAATTCAATTATCAAATCCCATTTCTCCAATGGAAACTACGCTGAATCTTTTGAGTACCATCTTAAAATGAGGTTGCACAATACCCCACCTAATGATTTCACTGTTCCCATGGTTGCTTCTGCCTGTGCTGAGCTCAGATGGGGAGCTTGTGGGAAATATGTTCATGGGTTGACCTCAAAATTTGGCCTTTTCGCCGAAAATTCCGCGGTTGGGTCTTCTTTTGTGTATATGTATGCAAAGTGTGGTTCAATGCGGGATGCTTGTCTTGTGTTTGATGAAATTATTGTTAAAGATGTGGTTGCTTGGACAGCTCTTGTAATTGGATATGTACAAAATGGGGAGAGTGAGAAGGGGTTGGAGTGTCTTCGTGATATGCATAGGGTCGGTGGGGAAGGTGAAAAAAGGCCAAATTTTAGGACTTTAGAAGGTGGACTTCAGGCTTGTGGGAGTTTATGTGCTTTGTATGAAGGTAAATGTTTACATGGTTTTGTGGTGAAAACTGGACTTGGGTTTTATCCAGTTGTTCAATCTTCGATTTTGTCTATGTATTCTAGGTGTGGGAGTGTTGGGGATTCATATGCTTCATTTTCCGAAGTCGTCCATAAAGATATTATCTCATGGACATCGATTATTGGTGTGTATGCTAGATTTGGGTTTATGAAGGAATGCTTAGATTTGATTTCCAAAATGCAGGTTGATGGTTTATGTGCAGATGGAATTTTGATTAGTTCGATTGTTTTGGGTTTTGGAAATTTCATGAGTGTATGCGATGGAAAGGCATTTCATGGATTACTCATAAGGAGGAATTTTCTGTTAGATCAGATAGTTCATAATGCATTGCTATCCATGTACTGCAAGTTTGGACTCCTATCAGTAGCAGAGAAACTCTTCGGCATAATACCTAATCGCAACAAAGAGTCTTGGAATATAATGGTTTCTGGCTATTGTAAGAATGGACAAGAAGAAAAAAGTATTGAATTGTTTAGAGAAATGCAACATCTTGGCATTGAAACTGATTTAAACAGTTTTGTCTCTGTGATTTTCTCATGTTCAGAGCTAGGAGCAATCCGCATTGGCCACTCTCTGCATTGCAACATAGTTAAAAGTTACAAGGTTGACAACATCACAATTGCCAATTCTCTCATAGATATGTATGGGAAAAGTGGAAATTTAACCATTGCATGGAGGATATTTAATCAGACACAAAGAGATATTATCACATGGAACACAATGATGTCAGCCTATACCCGTTGTGGGAATTTTTCTGAGGCTATTGCCTTGTTTGATCAAATGATTTCGGGAACCTTGATGCCCAACTTGGCAACGTTGTTAACTGTGCTTTCAGCTTGTTCTCATCTGGCATCATGGGAGAAAGGGGAGATAATTCATTGTTACATCAAGGAAGAAGGATATGAGCTATGTCAATCTCTTGCTACTGCATTAATTGACATGTATGCAAAATGTGGGCAACTTGAGAAATCGAGAGAGTTATTCAACTCAATGAAGGAAAAAGATGCAGTGTCTTGGAATGTAATGATTTCAGGTTATGGAATGCATGGAGATGCAAAATCAGCACTTGAGATTTACCAGCAGATGGAGAAATCAAATGTTAAACCTAATGCTCTTACCTTTCTTTCTCTTCTCAATTCTTGTGCCCATGCTGGCCTTGTTGAAGAAGGGAAGTTTTTGTTTGGTAGAATGGAACATTATTTTCTAAAGCCGAATTTGAAGCATTATGCTTGCATGGTGTACCTTCTTGGCAGATCAGGTAATCTTCAGGATGCTGAAGCCCTGGTTATGTCAATGCCCATCTCACCTGATGGGGGTATCTGGGGAGCTTTGTTAAGTGCTTGTGTTGTTCATAATGAAATTGCGATGGGAGTGAGGATAGCGAAGTGTGCTATTGCTTCTGACCCTGAGAATGATGGGTACTATATTTTGATATCGAACATGTATAGTTCTATGGGATGGTGGGAGGAGGCAGAACGGGCCAGAGGAAAAATGAAGGAAAGGGGCATAGGGAAAAAACCTGGTTGGAGTGCAATGTAATCTAAAGAAAATGACATCCATTCTGGTTTGGGAATTTCTCATGTGCCTATTCAAATATGGGTTTCTAGGATCCACCTGTGTTTTATTACAGAACATATGGCTTGGTGGGTTAAGGGCTGATGCTTTCTTCAGCAAAAGAATGAAGTGCAAACGGCAGTATGCTTAGTTTGCAGGTACTTTCTTCATCTCCTATTTCTTCCTTTTCCTCTCTTGGGTGTTAGAATTTTAGGTTACACATTTTGTTTCATTTCCTAGCATGCTGATGAAAAAATATGGTTATCTCGTGGTCAGGGAAAGTCAAATGTGGCCCAGAAAATGTGTACTTCTGGGCCCTGCCGATTGTTCAGTGACAGAACAAATGGCTTGATGGATTCAGGGCTGATGCTTGCTCTACCCAAAGAATGAGGGCCACTCTGCGGTATGCTAACATATTTTGGAGGTACCTTCTTCATCTTGCATGCCTTTCCGTCCTTTTAGGTGTTGCAGTTTTAAGCTACTAATTTTGTTTCATTCCTAGTGCTTACAAAAGAATATTGATATCATAAAAAAAACATATTGGTTTAATTATATATTTTAAATGTTTTTATGGATTATGAACACTGCAGAAATTACCTTTAATCCTCTTAAGAATGGAGACAATGAAAAGAACTTCCAAAAATCTTTGATTGTATTCTTTCTTCCTGCACCCCAATATCCTTTTTTCATCCTTTTTCGTGATGTGAAGTTATATTTGTTATCTTCAGAACAGTTTGAACTCATGAGTTTGTTGTAGTAAAATTGTGATCTTATGCTCATGCAGGCCCTGGGAGAGAATGACAGACTGCAGGACTAGCGGCCATAAAAAATGCAGGGCGTGCTATCAATGTAAAGAAGCTTAAAAAGAGCTGTACGAACACTTAAAACCTTTCCTTAGCTAATAGTCTAATACATATTTGGTTAGTGTAGGCTAGTTGTCTGTAAAAATGCAGAGAGATGAGCAAAGGGAAAAGTTTGCACTTGAAAGCAATAACAAGCCAGAAAAAGCCGGTGACCAAACTAGAAATATCTGGGCCTCAATAGGAAACTCTAGTTCAATGGATTTCTTGTGGGAATAATTTTGAGAGAGGAATCTATGAAGTGTCAATGAGGAGACATCCTTGCATTACAATTCCAGTTTAGCAGGAACATTTAGCCAACAAGAATTTCTGCTTTCTTCTTTTATATAAATTTGATTCTTCCTCACTTTTCTGATCAAGCAATGACACATTACAATTCCAATGGCACCGCGACGGGTGGCATTGATTAGGATCAGAACATATACCATAAAAAAAAAAAATTATGCAATTAACACATTGTAATATGATTTTGATGGAACCCTTGTATCCCTTACTATCAAAAGCATTTGGGTAAAGTTTTCCACTCCCAAAATCCCATGGCCATGCCCATCTTGATTCTGATTATTATTCAGCTATCCAGAAAGAGAGTGGGAATAGAATAAAGGTCTACTGCTCTTCACTTGAAAATTACTAACATCTATACTTTAATTTTAACTATATTGAAATAAATTTCAATTAAAAAGACGTTTTTGACATTTCCTCAAAACATCTGCAAAATGTCTCATTTTGATAGGCCTGCCCTATTCCTAACAACTGCCCCCCACCTCTTTAATTTAATCCTGATTTCCCATTGACTTTGTCCCACAAACCAAAGGAAAAATCCAAAAATCAAACCAAAGTCTGGAATCCAGACACTGACTTTCTCTGTCAGCCAAAAAAAAAAACTCGTTAAACAAAATTTGGCGCTTTATTTACCCCCAATCAAAACCCACCACGTCATCTTCATCTTTGTTTAAAGTCGCTTCTTTTCTTCCTTCCGCTTAGTTATTATCACCTTTCAGAAACAAAAAAAATAAAGGGGTAGAATGGCTAAGTGTTTCAGCTTCACTGCAGCTCGGGACTGGTGGTACCGTTACAGCTTCTCCAACGCTGGTCTCCGATCATTGACGACGGACCTCGGAGACGGCACCGTCATGCACGTTTGGGCACCCAAAGCCCATATTCAATCCAAGCCCACGTTGGTCCTCATCCACGGCATAGGTGCCAATGCAATGTGGCAATGGAACGAATTCGTTTCCCCTCTCATGTCCCGCTTCAACGTCTACGTCCCGGACCTCCTCTTCTTTGGGGAATCCTACACGACCCGGCCCGAAAGGTCGGAGCAGTTCCAGGCCCAGTGTGTCATGCGGGTTATGGACGCCCATGGTGTTGCGGTTATGAACGTTGTTGGGATTAGTTATGGCGGCTTTGTTGGTTATAGTATGGCTGCGCAGTTTAAGGAGAGATTGGATAAGTTGGTGCTGTGTTGCGCTGGGGTGTGTTTGGAAGAGAAAGATATGGAGAAAGGGATGTTTAAAGTGAAGAGTGTGGATGAGGCTATTAGTATGTTGTTGGCCCAAACGCCGGATAAGATGAGGGAGTTGATGAAGATTTCGTTTCATAAGCCTTCTAAAGGAATTCCTTCTTGTTTTTTAAACGATTTCATCCATGTGAGTAAGCTACTCTAATTCATTTGATCATTATTTTTTCATTTTCAATTAGGTCACTATGAATAGAAAAATGGTGCTAGATTTTTGGGCTTTCTTTTGTTGGTTTTAGGTTAATAGTTGGTCCAAGGCTGAATTTTCTTTCTTTTTACATGTAATGCATTTGTTGGGAATTTTTAGAGGTTTATACTTTATAGTAATACTTCCTTGTGTAAGGGTGGGAATGTAGCTTAATCGATACTTTGATAGTCATATTTTCGAAAAAGAGGCTTTAGGTTCAAATCTTTGGAATACGATGTTTGGAGTTGAAAACTTTGCATAGGTATTGAGTCTATAATATGGGTGAAAGAAGCTACTTTGTGTCCATGCTACTTATAAGTTATATGATTATAGCTTCTTTATTAGTAATGACAAGGGCATATTCATTTCAAGGGAATGGTAGAAGCAGAGCTGTTTTGCTGCTATGGCATTCAAGATTGCTGACTGCAGAAAGTGCAGAAGTCAAGAAAACAATTGTGAAAATATTAATTTCACAAAAGACATTCCAATCATGATTTTAATGATGAATTAGAGCCATTTGATGTTCATATAATGTTGGATTGTGGAAAATTAATTGCTGCTGCTTTTGAAGTTCTTACCTGATATCAGAGATGATTTTTCTGCTAAATTTTGCAAAGCAAATATCCAAAATTTTCCTACCATCATCATAAATCAGTTATAGTTTATAACCACAAGCATTCACTTCAATATACCTGTCAAAGAAAAACTCTAGTACGAATTGTTCTCTTTTGGTAATTACATCATTCAAGAATGATGAGGAAATAGTATCAAAAAAGCAACTAAAACGAATGATGTTCGACATTCTTCCATAGTCAGGCTGTCACCTTGAAATAGAAAAAACTTAGTTTTTGGAAAATGGTTTCAAAAAGTTTATGATGAGAAAATAGTTAGCTTCATGGGCGTTTTTTCTGAGTTGACAATATTAAACTTTGTAATTAGACAGTCTCACTCTTATTTTGTTGACTCTCTTTTTGATTTCTGTTGTTTATGTTCCTTGACTGATTGTGATCAGTGTATTTCTTTCAGAAACTGCTAGTCTAATTTTTGTCCTGTATTCCCACTAATTTTGACCATAATTTTAAGATGGTCATAAAGTTTCAAATTTTGGTGGATATGCATCCCTTAACAAGCATACAATGACCATTAAGTCAATAAATGTCGTTGCCTTCACTGCCACACTGATGTATGGCAAGCACAGCTGAGAGATCCAACTAGTAGATTTCTCTTTCACATAATGCTTCTAGGTTTTCATCTAAACTTTCAACTTTTTTTTGATATTAATGTTAGTTTTGGCAAGGAAGCAAGCTTTTTCTATTACACTATTGCCTTATGTTTGTGTTGAGATTTTAATTTGGTTGGCAGGTCATGTGCACAGAATACCTGCAAGAGAGAAAAGAGTTGATCCAAGCATTACACAACGACAGAAAACTATCAGATCTGCCAAAGATAACCCAGGTTATTGTACTTTGGTCAAAATTTTAATCCACGTATCCTTAACTATATAGCATATACTATTTGTAAAGGGCAGTCTTTTTCATTCTTGAGCCTTTACTGAGTTAATATTGTTCGTTTTTGCAGCCAACACTAATAATTTGGGGAGAACATGACCAAATATTCCCTTTGGAATTGGGACACAGATTGAAAAGGTCATTCTAAGGACTAAATAATGATAAAACATCAATTCTGTTTTCTGCTTTTTATATGATGACTTTTTTGCTTACATGAAAGAACATCTAAAAAGTATGAGCTTGGAATCTAACCTGATTGGACTGATCTTCTGAATCTTCAATTAATAAAGTAAATGAAAGGAAATTTTTAAATTCTTTGATTGAAACCTTCCTGTGCATCCTTTTTTTTTTTTATGAGAAATGAGATTGGTTTTGTTATTTACACATGCTTTTTGACCTCTTCATTTGGGTGGAGTATAATTGTGATCTTATGCTGCCAATGCAGGCATCTGGGAGACAATGCAGAACTAGTGATTATAAAGAATGCAGGGCATGCCATCAATGTAGAGAAGCCTAAAGAGCTATACAAGCATTTTAAATCTTTCCTTATTGATCCGCTTCCTCCAGTTAAGCAAGGAAACTACAGCAATGACTGTAAAACAGATTGAGAGGTAAGCAAAAGACTGAAGATAATCCAGGAGTTGTTGGTTTCTCACATAAGCCTTCATTTTGGGGATGTGTTGTGTTTTGTGGATGAATATGAAACGGTAACTATTTTTTGGGCCTTCATAAAACAGTATATTTAAAGTTTGTGGTATTACTCAATTCTTATAGTTATATATAAATAGCCTTAGGATGATGGGAATTTATGAGCTATCACCCTCTGGAAGGTTAGCAAGTTAGCCAGGTTACTTATGGAGTCTAATTCAGCAGGTGAACTCTTGGTTTGATTGTTTTCCATTACCAGGGATGAATTTACCATTGGCTGGTTCTTGCTGCTTCCTTTAATTGGTGTCCAGCCATTTTGCAGGAAATTTCATGACTTATTATCACCATTTATGTTGAATGTCCCTGCTCATCTATCCATATCTTTTCTGTATAACTAGTGTGCTGGTTAAATATAATTGTACTGATTTATGTTCAACTTTTTTCAATGGTATCAAATGTACTCCTTCCGGCCATTCAAACTTGTTGCATAGATTAAGCACGCTTCTAGCATTTGAAATTTATATATGAATTGTCAAGCTGAGATGGAATTAAAGTCGCAGAAGAAAATGTCAAAGAATCAAAATAAATTTGGGCAGTGATTGTTTTCCTTTAATTCTTTGCAAATGCCTAATATTGTCTGCAAAGCAGCTTGGATGGTATAGAGGTGAGAAGTGCTGCTTAGAACAGGACATGGCATGTGAAGCTTGTTTTTTAGACATTTAATCTGTAGAAGAACTGTTATACATTCTTGCTCCAAAATGGTTGTTTATCTACAATATCATTAATTCTTATCCCCGCCACATATCATTAATTTTGTCAATTTTTGTCTGCATTAGTCTTGTTCCACCTTTTTCCTGTTGGTTTCTTCATTAAATAGCGGCTTTGTTATTCTTGTATGGTGGGCTTGGCTGCTTGGGATCTGCTATAAATGAAATCTCATGCTACAGAAAGCAAAAGGCGTAGCCCTGAAAAAAGGTTGATATTTTGCAAAGAAGCTAGTACAATCTGTACTGGATTTGGCACTTCGCAATTTGACATTCGATCAAATTATATAGGCGCAAGATCATAGACCAATATCAATGTGCAGATTTCATTAATTAAACCAGAACTTTGCAATTAAGCTCGCTTTGAATAAAAGGGTATTCCAATGGGGATCATGTCTTGACAAGTCCTCGTGCAGCCAACCTGTTATTGGTTTACATTGTGGCCGGACGGTTTGTATCGTCCATACTTCCTTTTTGGCTGAACATTATCTTTACAACTTTTCCATGTCGGAGCATAGTTCTTAAGAGTCTACCAGAAAATTAACTACTTACAAACATATCTAGGGCAGCATAATAGAAAAAGGAAAAAAAAAAACGAAGGAAAAGATGCTTTAAAAAAGGCTGAGGCCCCTCTCCTGCTTGCGCTTTCTTCCTCGCTCTCTCTCTCTCTCAAGCAGCAAGGCAGAAAGTCAGACCAGCTAATAATCCCAGCCAAATCTTCCCTGCCAAAACCAGCATATCAATGATTCCTTTACACTGTCTAACGCTCACTTTTTAGTTTTGTTTTTTCCTCTACCCAACAGAAATTATACCTTTATGCCCCAAGACAAATCCCTTGGCATATTCCACTTAAAGATAAACCAAATCATACGTGGTTTAGCAAAACGGAAGTTCACTTTCTAGCAAAGCATAAGAATCTAATACCCCATCAACCCAGTACCCACCATTCACACATTAAGCAACATGAGCAACAAAATAAATCAAGAATAAAGAAAAAAGAGAACAAAACAACTTACAGGTTGGTAATGAAGTGGAACTCCAAGTAATCTCCTGATCCTCGTCATCCTGAAACGGATTGTAGTTATTGTAGCAAGCTGTAGATGTATTGAAACCATTCTTACATGCGCAGACAAATGAATCACTAGGAGGAGAATATCCACAAAGACCACCACTATCTTCACAAGTATTGCATTTGTTGTTCATGTCATAATCATCAAACGCTCCATTTGTATACTTCAATGTCACCCCGTACTGCCATCTACTAGGGTCTGTTGGAGAATCCTGAAATGAGGCAATTGATGCATACCCTATACATTTCATTGCACGCAGGTCCAACTCACCTTTGCTGTTAAAATTCGCCGGCGAGTACACGCAGCAAGTGTTGGTAGGAGGGAACAAATGGAGGCCGAGGCTGACGACGGAAGGGCAAGAGTAGATAGAGGCGCAGAGGTCTGAGGAGGAAGGATCACAGACTGGAGAGCCCTTGATGGTGAGGGAGGACGTAGGGGGAGTGCAGGAGAGGAGGAGGAAAATTGATGGACCTAGCTGGAAAGGGCTGGCCCAGTCAAGGCCCAAGTTGGGTGATTGTTGCATGGAGCTGCATGTGGACATGTAAGGCGGGGTTATGGTAAGGGTTGAATCTTTGTAAGATACGGAGGTGATAGGGTAAGAGCCTGTATGAGTTGTGAGGAGGAGATGGTCGGAGCTGCAAGTTACATAGGGTTGAAACCGGGGAGAGCCGCAGCCGTAGCCGGTGCCAAAGGGGTACTTGACCTGAAGAGAGCCGCATGTGGACTGGCATGCTGAGCCAGGGGCTGATGAAGTTTGCAAGGGAGTGAAGAGGGTGATCAGGAGGACGATGAAGGGAAGAGGAAGACTATCCATACCAGCTTAAGTTTTTTGTTCGACTCCCTTAGACCAAAGGGAAACGGGTGGTTATATTGGAGTTTTACTTTTTCGTTACTTTACTGAACTAGACAAAAACAGATACTTTATGATATAGGCGCTGCAGAAGAAATCCAAAACAAAGAAAAAAAAGGCAGGAGCTGTTAAATGAGTGGATTAGAATTTTACAATGAAAATTTCAGTGCCCCTTGATTATATGCTAACAAACTTAGCCAGCGACAGTACTAATCTTTAATACATCAGTTGTCTCTCTTTCTCTTTCTGTCTCTCTTGAATTGAATGTTAGCTCTTTGATTATACCTGACCTGAGAGCTTTTTACCTCAGAGCAAGCACGCCGAAAGGGATGAGAAACTGAAATCTTTTCATTAATATGAGAATTTAATAAACATTAGTTATCTGTTTAATCTAATAATATCTGACGCAAGAATCTTTCCTGCAGGTTTGCTAAGCTCAAAAGCCAACCAGAACCTTGTGCATGACCAAGTATGCTGAAAGCAGAGGTTATTGGATCAGTTGAGCTAAGATTCTTTCAGGATAAAAGGTCGGGTAGGTACCTTTTTCTTGGCACAAAAAATCGTCAATTACATCATTAACAAGTAGTGGCTCTAACCCTTCCCAGGTTCTGGAGAAACTTATGAAAACTCAACCCAAGATCAAGATGATCTGCTTTGGAGGCAATTGCTTGTGACTATGTCGGGCATAAGCGGGTTAAGCAGGACATTGAATTTACCTAAAAAATTACCTTGGAGTGCATATATGTGCAAGCTGACAATTAAACTCTTCCTTGATAAATTCACCATATTCAATCAACAATCTCCTATTCGGATAAAAATTACTGCAATGCACATAATTAGACCTTATTTTTAATATACCCGCCATATATATTCACCCATTTAACTCATAACTAAATTCACCTTGCTTGCTTTTTTCTTGTGATTTGCTGCTCCAGGATTATTCCTGATTGGCTGTTGTAATTGTTATTGAGGTGTCTTTTTTTGTTGGGACTCTGCCTCTTTCAATGAAATCCTGTTATTCAAAAAAAAAAAAACTCATAAAACTATAAGCTAAAAGGATTCTTCCTTTAACTCATATTCATGCTCCACTAAAATTTATTAAGATAGACTTTGTAGAAATTAAATATGATTTTAACTGTTTATTTAAAGCCATGCTGTTTGAGAGGTTAATTGGAGGCTCAATTACAAGAATTGAGACAGAATTAAAATAATTTCAAAAAATCTCTTTCAATGAGTGCACTATCTCATCATTAATTTAATTGAAGTTTAATATTTGAGCATTTGATTTATTGATTGATATATAATCTCTCTGTTTGAAATGCAGGATTTGAATTATATTTTATTAAAAAAAATTGATTGAAGTTTGAATTTGGCCTTTTTACTTTGTTAATTTGACATTTTTAATTCATTTACCTAAATTTTAATAAATTCAGACTTACATTTTTATTAAAAATTGATTTAAGGACAATTGATTTAAAATTTTGCTTTCACATGTAGCAATGATTGTTATATGTTGAGATGAATTAGTTTTTTGCCGACTATATGATACATTTTAGTTTAAAATAATAATATTTTCTTTTAATTAAAAAACAATTAATATATTTTAAATATTGAAAGGATGATATTATTTTATTAAAAGTAAAGCTTTTTTAAATCAATATATATGATACGATTCAATTTGACTTATAGTATATTCGACTTGCGTGTATAAGAGAGTTGAATTTTTCATGAATTGGTAACCTATCAATCTATTCACAGGCAAATTAATAAGTATAGTACAATATATTTGATTCTTTATTGCATTTGGGCTAGACTTAATTAAAATTTGATCCGACCCAGTTACTTAAAATTGCAATTTTAATTGTTTTTTTTTTACAAAACATACAGTTTTTTAAAGTTTTAAACTTAAATAATATAAAATTAATTTTTCCCCTCATTTTAATTGTTTAGGAATTCAAAGTTTTAAGTTATACTAAAACATTAAAGAAATCTATAAAAACTTCTTTTTTTTTTTGCTTATTTAAAAATAAGTATTGAATTTTGTTTTTTCAATTATGCATTTAAAAATTTTTTATGTGCACAAAATAAATATAAATGTGCATACACGAACACTGATGCAAAATTCTTATATATATATATATATATATATATTTATACATTATATACAAAATATATAGTATATGTTATTTTAAAATATTAAATTATTTCTTATATTTTATGCATTATTATGTATACAAGAAGTTGGACAAACAAAACATTTTTAAATTGAATCACTTCATTCTTCATAAAAAAATTAATACTTTTATTTTAAAATTTCATTACAATTATAATTATTTTACTTTGTTCTAATAAATTTTAATTAATTTTAAAATTTTATACCACATTCACAATTCTTTCAAAAAATTACTACTTTAGTTTACAAAACGAATCTTGGTTTGACAAGCACGTAAAACTGCTAATTACTTCATAAAAAACAAAAATACTACTAAGTGCTTTCCACATATCGGACGAGTAGTAGCAAAAGGTCAAAAATCTTGGAATCAATCCAACGGTGAAAAAAGTCTCCGTTGCAACTTGACAGCCATTTTTCTAAAAAAATCCAATAAAAATTCAATATTTAGAATTAGAGGCCCTAACCTCATCCTCCGCCTGCTAGATACCTCACCAAATCCTGTCTCTCTCTCTCTCGCTCTCGCTCTTTCCTTCTCAGAGAGAGCGAACCACTTTGGAGCCAAAAAGGTTCGCAAGTTAGCTCCTTATTCATGCCCTAATTTTGAATTCAATTTCCCCATTTTTCTTTTATTTTTGCTTTAAAATCTAAATTCCTGTTTGTGTTGGCTCTTGAAATAAGGCATGCGTATTGAAAATTTTAATGTTCTATCAATTATCTGGTCGCTACTTATTGTCATTTCATGTTTTTATTATTATTTTATTTATTTTGTCATTCATGAATTTTTAATTTACAGTTTTTCTTTTTGGGTGGTGGATGGTTTACCCTAGTGGATAGAAGGATTTGAAGTGCTTTGCTTAGCATTTGGATAAGTAATTTTATTTTCTACTTGAAAGATTTTTCTTTTTGCTACCAATAGCCAGAAAATGCACAAGTGATTTTTGGTCTTGAATGATTAGTTAGGAATAGCTTTCGATAAGTAATTGGAAATGTGCTTTAACAAGCGTCAATAGTTAACATCTTTTGAAGGCAATGAAGATACATACCTAAACGAAAACTAATGAAGGCAGAAATTCCACAACAAATGCGCGTTGCCTTGAAGCAGTGGACAAGAACAGGTTTAAATGCTGCCTAAATAGAACCTTGTTTCTAGGGTCAGAAAATGGTTAGTCAGGGTTTGCCTGATATTGAAGTCTTTGAAACTATTTGTTAGTCTGAACAAAGTGTGACATTCAAGATTTGGAAATCTTGCTGTGGGTTTGTTTTTGTTTATGTAGGCTTTTGCACCGTTAATGGTAATTGTGGCCATTTATAGTGTTAAAATGTTGTGCTCATCATAATAATTAATGAAAATACATGGCCTTTCAAATAGTAGCCCATTTTTTCCATCGAGCGTCTTTAAATTACGATTTTGGATTTGTCACAATGAGCAGCGAAGTGTGAACTTCAATATTAGGAGTCTACCGGTTTATTTTATTTTATCTTATTTACTCTTGTTATGTTAATGGTAACTGTTGATGTGAATGATGATCAGGAGAATAAATGCCATATCCTTTGGATTTATTTTGTTTTTAACCCATTTGTATTACATTTTTGATGCATGAAGAAAGTCTTAGTTATTTTATTTTACTTTCTTTCTTGTAAGGAGGCATCGTATTGAGCTTAGTTCATTTTGATGGTGCAGTCAATCAATTCTGAATTTTCATAATTTTTAATAATATTCATATTTATCATTCAAGAGTACACTAAGTTTTGAGTTTTTATCTAATTCAGCCTGTGAAAGGTCATTCAGAATAAACTTGTAAATCAGGTCCTCTACCCATATTGGATGGCCATTATACCTTGCGGAAGTACATGGGTTGCCCAGTGCGGTATTCGTCCTCAGTTCACTATAAGATCTTATGTCACAAACCGAATAATGACAACACAATTGGGGTAAGTTTTCTGCTTAACGGTTTTACTTGTAGAATGGAATTTGCTGAATTTAATGGTTAGACTACAATTATTTGCTTCTGGAGCTTTATATAGAAGTGGAATTGCTAAATTTGCAATGTTATTGTTAGTTATGGTATTTACTTTTATGGTTTCTTCATCAGCATGCATAACATTTGTGAATTTATTGATTCATAGCATTTTGGTGAACATAATTTAGATGGGCGAATTTACCCCCTTTCTTAATTCCTCTTTTGCTTGGCTATATTTGTTGTGTTGATTAAAAAGAGAGGGAGAAAGAGAACTGGGTGGTGTATTACCTCTAGCCCTAGTACTCTATTTGCTGGTATCTATGAGAGAATAATTTAGGTGTTTATTATTCTTACGCAGAGTCACAAGTAGGATAAATTATTTGGGAGCGCCGAGTTCAAGCTTATTTTCCCGTGATTCCTTACCATTGTTATCCTTTGTGGGATCATCTCAGACTTCACATCGTCGTAGGGGTGCACGATTTATTGTTAGAGCTGAAACTGTGAGTACAAAACTTCCAGTTTCCTTTTGCTTTTATTTTTTGGTGAAAATTGAGGCTGTAATGGTTTTTCCATTATTTAATTATTTATTCCGAGCCTTTCAGTAACCAGTTTATTGCTGTAATCGGCATCGTACTCACTGTTTGCATTCTCAATCTAACATGATAATGTTTTTAATAAGCAGGACTATTATTCTGTTCTTGGGGTGTCAAGAAACTCTAGTAAATCTGAAATTAAAAGTGGTATGTTGACTTACCATAGCTTTTTTGGTGACTATCTATTTTATTCCTTACATGATTGTTTGTGGCATTATGTGCCTATTTTATTTTGCTAATCTATTTCTTATTTATGGTTTTGCAACTTACTGTATTTAAGTTTACACAGATTTAAGGATTTCTGCATTGAAAGTTTTAAAACATTGCACAAGCTTAATTTTAAGGGAAGGTAGGTTCAAATGAGATAAATCGAAGAGAACTTAGAGATGACGGATGGCTTAATGTGAAGAGAAATTAAGACACATTGGAGGACATAAATAGGTAGAAATAACAAGCAAGCATAGAAGTCGAAAAAATCACTCCCTTTTATTCTATAAAAGTAAGGCATGTACTTAGTAATTCAAGGGGAATAAAATGAATGCTTGCAATCTTAGAGAGAAATGTAAGACTATTGATCAGTTAAGGCGAGTTGACATATGGTGGTATTCACATTTAAGGTGCAGGCTAATCAAAAGGAATTCTCTATTTGGTGTCTCAACTATTTGAAGGAAAATTCATGGTTGGTTAGATGACAAATGAAAAATGTTCTAGCGGATTATGATGCATATGACTAGAATGCTGCCAAGGTGGTTCTAGACAAAATACTGATGCAATTAGTCTAGATGGATATCGATTTAAGCCATTTATATAAATTTTTCCTTAGATGCCTGTAAGTATGATATATTTGACATTTTCCCATCATCCAAGGTTTATTTTGGAATGCCTCTTACCATAAACTTTTAAATTTAGATTATGTTGATTGATGGATATTAGTGGCTAACTGACAAATGAAAGGGATGTATGTATGAATTTGATGAGTACTCTTGGGGATTTAGTTCCTTTTGAGTATCGCAGTGTTTGCTAATCCTGATAATATGTTCCTGTCTTCCATAATGCTTAGTCATTATTTCAGATGAATAGTAGAATTAATGTATATAAATGGGGCTTGCATCCATTATGCTGATGCCATAACAAATGTAATTGATTCAGTATGAGTGTCATGGCTTATAAGTGAACTTTTTAAGCTTTAGGATAATTGAATGTTTGTGAGAATTCTGGGCTGATGCTTGTTTGCCTGGGGGAAAAATGAAACTTTTATGGAATATGATTGTCTTGATTTCATTGGAGCTTCAAAATTGCTGAATTGTAAACTTACATACATGTACAAGTGATTGATCATGATGAAAACTAGATTCTCTTTTGGTTATAAGTACCACAAAAGTAAACTTTGTTATTTCTATTGCAATGGTCTGCTCTTATCTCCTGTATAATATTATCTTACTGTTTTAAAATCTTTTGTTTTACAGCTTATCGGAAGCTTGCTCGGAGCTATCATCCGGATGTCAACAAGTCAGTTGATAATCTTGTACCTCTTGCCTTTTATTTGTGGTTCTGTCTGTTACAGTTGTCTGTATTCCATTACAAAATTATGTTAGTTGACCTCAGCTGGTAAATGTATATGTGACATGCAATGCTAGGAAACTTGAATTTTAGTTGCATGTGATTCAGATAAAAGACATGAGATGATGAAATCATCAGCAAGTTTGTAATTATCTGGATTTTGGTGGGATTTGGTGTGATGCAATCCGAGAACTCGATTGGGGTTGCAAGAATCTACTCACTGGAAATTAAGCTCAGAAGAAAGAAATAGATAATAATGAACATCTGGGAATGGCTAATTATTAACCTATACAACTTATTTAGAAAAACCCTGTGTGTGTGAATATTTGGGCCATAGTGTTGTGTCTAATCTCTGAGAATTGTCAATGTTTCTTTCTTTAATTTATTCTCCTCATTTTCTTCTTCTTCATTTTTGGATCCAGTGATGGTACAAGCTGTTTCCTACAGAAGTGACCACAATGATAAAGAGAAAAATAGCATCTCTCATTCTGATTGAATCATAGCAATTATCTTCCTTATGCTGTTATAAAATATAGGTTAGGCTGTTGCTAGGGAAATTCTGTAACAGTACAGGTTAGAATTCCCAGAGAAATCATATTAATTAGATAGATCAATGCCTGAGCCAAAAAAAACTTAGATAGATCAATGCCCATCTTTTTTCCTTTTAATGTCGTCATCTCAGGTTGTAGGAATTGGGTTTGGAGATTTCTGTATATGTAGCACACTCTGACCTTCTTTTGAGTATTTTGAGTTATCTAATCATTCTGTCAATTGAAAAGTGGCGAAAGGGATGTCTATCTATTTTATGCCCTAAGCGGGGGTTTAATAAAAAAAATTGATGGCATCTATATCTAAATTGAGAGCTTAAATAATGGTTAGGAGAATTTGTTAGCTGGAAGAGAGAAAATAAAATAGTAGTCTTAGATTTCCTGAGTTAGATATTTTATTGAGTTTGTGTTCAATATATTTTTAAATATGTTTGCTGAATGGGAGAGTATATAGAACAGTAGTTGCAGATTCTGACTCCGGTTCAAATATTTCGTCTTCTGAAGTCTTCAGAAATAATGTGTTGCTAGTTACAATATCTTCTTTAATCCAAATATGTTTGAATTGTAGTGCTTTTTTGCCATTCTTCTTTTCTAATCATTCTATTTGATTCTGCAGAGATCCTGGGGCGGAGCAGAAATTCAAGGAAATTAGCAATGCATATGAGGTAAGAGTTCAATGTTATTCTTATTTGGGGTTTCTTTTATATGACTGAAATGTGTTAGTCCCTGTGGTGATATCTGATCTTTGAGGCACAATATGTTTGCTTAGGTCTTGTCAGATGATGAGAAACGATCTCTATATGACAAATATGGGGAGGCAGGACTTAAAGGTGCTGGTATGGGAATGGGGGTAAGTTAAATTCGACTGATGCTGAACTAGATCATTCATTTCAAGATTATTTGCCTTGGATTTTCTCGACATCTTGTTATTGATGGCTTGTTTACCATGCCAGGATTTTAGCAATCCTTTTGATCTGTTTGAGTCACTGTTTGAGGGCATGGGTGGTATGGGTGGCATGGGCATGGGTGGCCGAAGTTCCAGGAATAGAGCAGTTGATGGTCAGGATGAATATTACAGTCTTGTACTGAATTTTAAGGAAGCAGTTTTTGGAGTTGAGAAAGAGATTGAGATAACCAGACTTGAAAGCTGTGGAACTTGTAACGGGTCAGGTGCAAAACCTGGCACAAAACCATCCAAATGTAGCACATGTGGTGGGCAAGGCCAGGTTGTATCATCTGCAAGGACTCCATTGGGTGTCTTCCAGCAGGTAATGACATGCTCTTCCTGTGGTGGGACAGGAGAAATTTCTACCCCATGCAATACATGTTCTGGTGATGGGCGAGTAAGGAGAACAAAAAGGATCAGTTTGAAAGTTCCGGCTGGTGTGGACTCTGGTAGCCGTTTAAGGGTCCGGTCTGAAGGAAATGCTGGAAGGAGAGGTGGGTCTCCTGGTGATCTCTTTGTTGTTATTGAAGTTATCCCTGATCCTGTTCTAAAACGTGATGATACCAACATATTGTATTCCTGCAAAGTGTCTTATATAGATGCAATTCTGGGAACAACAATCAAGGTACCAACAGTGGATGGTATGGTTGATTTGAAGATACCAGCTGGGACCCAGCCAAACACCACCCTTGTAATGGCAAAGAAAGGTGTCCCTGTTCTAAATAAAAGCAACATGAGGGGTGATCAGTTGGTCCGTGTACAAGTTGAAATTCCAAAAAGGTTGAGTAGTGAAGAGAGGAAGCTTATCGAGGAGCTTGCTGACTTAAGCAAGGGCAAGACAGCAAGCAGTAGGAGATAGTTGCTAGGGCATCATTGGTATACATCAATTGTGTGCTATTTGCCCCGGAAATATGTATTCACCTTTTAGTGTGTGCAGCTTCAGAACTACAGTGCTTCCAAAAAGAATTTGGCAGTTCTCAGATGCTTGAACCGCTAAAGGGGAAAGCGGCAATCTGTAGTCGTAGGTATAATTATGTTGTGATAGGTTTGTCCCGCAGAAAGAAATTTTAAGGGAAACAGGGGTTGTGAAAGGAGGAAAAGAAGATTAGAGATACATCCCTCTTTGATTTTGTTATATATTTGATTGCAGTCTTTTATTAGCTATTCTTTGAGATTGAACTAAAATTTGGGCAACAATGTTACCCTTCAATTTTGTTTTATTTTTGATGAACTTTGATGAATGAATGATGAATCTAATGCATCCAAATGCATGATAATAGTTCTGTCATTAGTTATCAGGTAATACTGTCTTCCTTTGCCTGCAAACCTTAAAAAGAATGAACGTAGACATCCTTAGGTATATGTTATACTGATATCTCCAAGACACAAGTGAATGATGAAAATGCATGAGCCAAGGAAAGGGATAACGTTCAAAAGAATACTAGATCCAATGTGTGTGTGTGTGTGTGTGTGTGTACATAACGCCTGTTAGTATTCCAGAATATTTCTTATATTCCCTTACCATGTCTTGATGTAGGTTGCTTCATGTAACTGTAAGCCCCTTTGCAGATATATATTCTATTTTTAATCCCATTCCCTACAAGAAAAACATTATTCTTCTACCTATCGAAGAGGAATAGAGGATGCCGTCCTAGATTTTGTAATATCATTATTATAGTCCTGAACCTTTAGTTTCACACGAGATGGATGCCAGTTCTTTAACAACCAGGCCAGGAAAAGAGTCACAGACACAAAGAAACGTTGGAAGGAATCCCCATTGACAAGACTGAAGCAGCTTCCTTGTATCTTGGGGTATCAAATGAGATGAGAGGTATAGATTAATATCAGTTCTTAGACGTTGGAAGGTGCATTTAGTTTAATTTATCACCCCCACCCCCCAATTGGTGGCTTTTACAAAGCGCGACTTCGACTTTGTTACACAAGTCAAACAACGGAGACAAGCTTAATGGCATATTCCCTAGAGGTTTATATGCAGTGCCCCTAAGGCAGGAACATTTGGTAGGTGATATGTGTTGTTTATTTATGACTAGCTTGCTGGCTCGGAGAGTTGAAGTTTGTTGCTGTGCATTTTGTCTTGTACTAAACTGACCTTTCATTCTGATTTGTCTGATTGAATCCGGATTTCATTTGGTTCACCCTGTCGTCAAAACGAGAACATGAGAAGATACTTAGAGGATTGAATGCTTGTTTTGGATGACCCCCGCTCGTTTCCAAAGGAAAGAAAAGCAGTAAATGAGAAAGGAAAGATGAAACTTTCTTTTATTGGATCGTAGCTGATGCAGTCAATCTAAACTGCCCGATTGGAAGCAGGCGTCATTCGGGTCAGGATTCCATTTTAAATGTCAACAGCAAGCAGCTACTAGCCACAACCTCTCATATTTAAGTACAGAAAGAACCCGAGCCAACTTCCCATGAGCCTAGAAATCCAGATTCATGCAGATTTTTTGCTTTAAAAATATTGAAAATTCGATCAAAATATCTGTTTTGAGTCACCTAGTTACAATGATAGACGGTTAGGATGAAAGCATCCCTTCTATAAATACTACCTAAGATTGCTAACTCAAATTCATTCAAGTTCCAGAGATGGGTTCGCTTAACAAGCCTCATGCAGTCTTTGTCCCATACCCCGCACAAGGCCACGTAAATCCCTTAATGCAGCTGGCCAAGCTTTTACACTCAAGAGGCTTCTACATTACCTTTGTTAACACTGAGTTTAACCATAAGCGCCTAGTCAGGTCCCAAGGGCCAGGCTTTGTTAAGGGTCTGCCTGATTTTCAGTTTGAGACCATACCCGATGGGCTGCCGCCATCTGATCGTGATGCAACCCAAGACATTTGGGCTCTATCTGATTCAGTTCAGAAAAACTGCTTGGGTCCATTTAGAGAGCTGCTAGCTAAGCTCAATTCTTCAGCTGGATCTCCTCCAGTGAGCTGTATTATCTCGGATGGATCCATGACCTTCACCATCAAGGCAGCTGAGGAACTAGGCATACCTGAAGCTCAATTTTGGACCACCTCGGCTTGTGGTTTCATGGCATATTTGCATTTTAGTGAACTCATCAAAGGAGGCATTGTTCCATTTAAAGGTACATTTTTGTTATTTACGAAGAATCAGTCGACCTAAAGCCTTGCTTAATAACCAAATATCTTTTGCTATTTAGAGTATGAGGATCGAGAACTTCATCCCTCAACTAACTTTAATCGATCTTTGTATATATAACTGGAAACCATGCTTAGTAACAAAACTTATGTTTTGATGTGTCTTCAGATGAAAACTTCATCAAAGATGGCACACTGGATACACCAGTCCCCGGAGTTCCAGGCATGAGGAACATGCGCCTTAAGGATTTCCCTACGTTGATCAGAACCATTGATCCAAGGGATATAATGTTAAATTTCATGAGTGAAGAAGCACAAAATTGCTTAAAATCTTCTGCAATCATTCTAAATACACTTGAGGAACTAGAGCATCAAGTACTAGGGGCAATTGCTGCCAAGTCCCCTAACATTTATACCATAGGCCCCCTTTCCTTGCTGGAAAGGCAGACGCCCCTCAGCCAAGCTGAGTCTCTCAGGTCTAGCTTATGGAAGGAGGATTTCAATTGTCTCGGATGGCTTGATAAGAGACAATCTGGCTCTGTTTTGTTTGTAAGCTTTGGCAGCATAACTGTGATGTCAGACCAACACTTCAAGGAATTTGCATGGGGGCTCGCAAATAGCAAAGTCCCATTTTTATGGGTGGTAAGGCCTGACGTGGTTATGGGGAATTCCGGTATCTTGCCTAAAGAGTACTATGAGGAGATTGAGGGCAGAGGATTGATGGTGAAGTGGTGCCCACAAGATCAGGTGCTTACTCATCCGTCAGTAGGTGCCTTTCTTACACACTGTGGATGGAATTCTACATTGGAAAGTATCAGTGGAGGCAGGCCTGTGATCTGTTGGCCTTTCTTTGACGAACAGCCGACAAATTGTCTATATTCATGCACTCTATGGGGAATCGGCATGGAGATTAGCCATGACGTGAAGCGTGATGAAGTTACAACTCTAGTGAAGGAAGTGATGGAAGGAGACAAAGGCAAGCAAATGAAAAACAATGCTTTAGAATGGAAGAAGAAAGCAGAGGAGGCAACTAATATTGGAGGATCATCTTACAATAATTTTAACAAATTCATTAAGGAAATTCTACAAATTCATTAATGTAGATGCTGCTCTTTAATGCTGCCTTAGCATGGTATTGTTTGTATCGTTTATTGAAATAAAAATGTGTTTACGAATGATACATCGATGTCTCCAAAGTTCACCTACCTAATCTTCCACCAGCTTAGGCAGCTTGCTTAAGGAAAACGTTACACGATCTGTTGGCACATATAAATTGCTGCAAACATCAAAGCAGAGCAGCCGACAGCATAACTCAATTTTAGGACATATAATAATGTTAGGTTGTCTTCAGCTTATCAACTTAAACTTTAAGGTCTAGTAATTAGCTATCATGGTGTCAAAGTCTGCACGATATATTTGCTTTTTCGACCAGTGTTCTTTTTCTTTTAGCCTGATTTTTCTCTTGTTGGCCATTGAGTCAAGATTGGCACACTCAGATCCTGCTATAAACTGTTAGAATTTTGAGAGATTAAGAGATTGTTGAATGCAAAACAAAAGAAACTTTCATTAACAAATATAACAATTTTTATAGTCTTATAAAGATAATGCTGAAAAACAAACGGATAACATTAAAGAAAATAGATAGCATTACTTGGGATTGTCACACTATTAAATTTGTGGGCTGTCCCTTACACTTGTATTAATTGCCAAAACATGAACAACATGAAAAACTAAATAACCACCAAGTAAAAGAAACCAATAACCACTAAGTAAAAACATGTAATTAGCACACAACACTACTTTTCCAAGTTGAAATATAATTTTTCGTAGTAAGGAGTATTACAAGCGGGGCCTAACTCCAACACACCTCCTCATAGGAGTGTGCATAGCTCGGTTTTTGTCAGTTTCGGTTCTGTTTTTGGTAAAACCGATAAAAAAATTTTTACATTATAATCGACCGAATCGCATAGGATGTAAAGTCGGTTTCGGTCGGTTTTTAAGAGTCTCAGTTCAGTCGATTCGGTTGGTTTTTTAAGGTGAATAAAAAAAATATTCATAATTTCTCAAGCTTTCTCTCTCTGTTATTTTCACAAAATAACTAACAACAAAATAAAATCTATAGACTATAGTTTACCTTGCAATGACAGTAATGGACTGATAAAGACTAGTTGAAGAATGGAAGATAACCCACTTCGCAAAGGTGCTACTTGGCTGGGGGGTTAGAGAGGGAGTCAGGGAGAGGCAAAAAGCAGGACAGGGGGGGGGGGGGGGGAATTAGGTCGGGAAATAAAGCGGGAAGGTTTGCTTTAGCCTTTATGGGGTTAATGAATGGCAGTTTTGTCTTTATGCCCCCTTCTAAAAAAAAGAATCGCCGGCTATTCGGTCAATTCTTTCCCCCCCTTGAAGAGTAAGTCGATCGGCTGACCAGGCCGATTGAAACAACCAATGGTTGTTATTGCAACCGATCGCTGCACACTCTTACCTCCTCAGGGTCATCTTTCAATACTCCCGGTTTGGATCTTATTAATTTAAATCTATCCTTCAAAGTCATATGTTTCTGAATCACTCCCATGCTTATCTTTGTAAGTCTCTCAGGGATAAATAACTCCATTGTTGTCTTGGTCAAAATAGGCAACAAGTTGTTGAAGGACACTTTTATCTTCTACTGCTGTAGAGCTTATTGACCTCTTAGGTATCTTGGCCATGAATAACAGCTCCTCATTCGCCTCATGTTCCTCAATTTTTGTAGCTTTTGCTTCTCCTTGATCGGCTTTGTTCTTGCAGGTTTTCTCCACATGACCAAACTAGTTACAAGACCTACAAGTAACATTTGGTTTGTACTACCAAAAACACTTAGTATGGTTGCATTTTTTACAATAAGAATAGGGAGCGTATCAAGCCTTTTGCTTACCCTGTTTCTTCGTACCATTTTTCTTCTCATTTGCTCATGCTAGTAAACCATTTTCTACATGATCTTCTTGTCTTAAAGCCTTTCTTTGCTATTGCGCTTGAAGAGCATTTATGAGTTCGGTCATGGTCAATGCTAACATATCCTTCAAGTCTTCCAAAAAAGATATCTTGGCTTCTCTAGTAGGCTTACAAGGAATTTGTTGACGATTCTTTTCTATGGTAAATTTTCCTCAAGTAATTTCAACTGATTGATTATTCTCAAAACCTTCTCTAAGTAGTCTTTCACACTTTCTTCATTCTTCATCTTTAATACTTCAAACTCCATAAGCAGATTTAGGACTTGTATTTGATGAGTCCTATTATTGCCATGAAAGTCAACCTTCAATCTATTCCATACTTCTTTGGCATACTCACAATCCACTATATGAGTAGAAATCAAGTTGGAAACAGTAGAATGAATATAAAATAAAGCTTTATACCTTTTTTTAATTTTTTTACTATGTTACTTTAATTGTGTGATTGTTGAGTTTAATTGCCTCATCTCAGGAGGCTTTCCACCAACTTCAATGATTTCTCAAAGATCAAATGCACAAAGATACACCTTTATTTTTATTGTCCAGATTGGGTAGTTTTCTCCCATAAAATTGGGTGGAGTAATAGCATTGAAATTTGCAAAATCCATTTTCTTGGTATTTTGAAAATAGACAGTAAAGGGTAAAGAAGAAAAGCTAATTAAGATTTTTAAAGTAATTTTACACCAACACAATCTCTTAAGATAACAGCTCTGATACTATATTAGAAACTTAAGAGATTGTTAAGTGCTAAACTAAAGGAGGAAGATAATCACACATTTTCATTAACAAGGATAATAGCTTTTATAGCCTTATTACTACTTGGGATTGTCATGCCACTAGGTTTGTGGGTTGTCTTTTGTATTTGCATTAATTGTCAAAATATAATCAATATGAAAAACTAAATAACCACCAAATTAAAAAAATCAAATAACCTCTAAGTGAAAAACATGTAATTAACACATAACACTACTTCTCCAAATTAAAAACTAATTTCCCACAGTAAGGAGTATTGCAAGCAGGCCTAACTCCAACAAAAGCCCGTTATCGCTCTCATAAAACTAACTTCATTAATCTGGCGTCAATTTGGCTGATTAAGAAGCTTTAGCATCACAAGAGGCTGCGTGGCATAACTCATGCCACCTGTATGAACCATTTTTTGTGCAGATATTGTTGATAACGGACGATACCCTCACATAGCCAGTAGGCAGTGGGTGTCCTAAAATATTTAGCTTAGTTGATCATGTTTCGACTTTCATTAGTTGACAATAAAGGGAAAACACTGCCAGAAAAACGGATTCTGGCAGGGCCTTAGAGTTGTAATTACGAACAAAATTTAATTCTCACTGAATAGGGAACTTATTTCCCAGTTTATTAGTCATTATACTTGTTGCTTTAAACCTATCGCTGGTGTGATAAGACTCTGTGGAGTAGAAACCCTTATGGCTAACTTAAACCACTTGTTCGGTGTAGTTACCAGTATAAACCCTTGTATACCAGCTAATGGGAATGAATTAAGGTTCGAGCATGAAACTTGGGATAATTAACGCAAAGTTCTGTTTCATTGTTCTGCTTTAGCTGCTGAAAACTGTGCCACTGCTGTGTTCCTTTGGAACCGGCCTAGTTTTGTTTTTTGGTGTCAAAAAACAAGTTCAACAGCCTGGCAAGATACCCAAATGACTTGTTAGGAGCATTTCATTTTTCCTTTCCTTGATATAAGATCAAGGTGGAGGTACTGGAGAGATTTGTATCTATTGCCCATGCGACAAATTTCCCTTATCTGTCGATTTCGTCTCATTAGCTGGTATGATTATTTTGCTCAGCACTAGTACAATTATTGCCTCTTAACAGAGGAAGAACCTTAAAACCACATCCCACTCATGCATTGAAAGTGTGTCACGAAAATACTAAATTCGAATTGGATTGTTTTGATGCATTATTGAAGGGTTTTCTAACGAATATCTTAAAGACATTAGCTAAAATGTTCTTATATTAAATATATTAATCACTAATTAATATGATTATTTTTTATATATGAAATGGAAAAAATTAATTTCGATAAGTTGGAGGACATGCTGTTTATATAGTCTCGTGTCAAGATATATATTAGCAAAGTTTACCAACAATTAAACACAGTGGAAATGTTTTTTTTTTTTTTGAATAAGTCAAGATTTTCATTGATCAAAACACAGTGGAAATGTTAATTTTGATAATTAATCTAATACTTGATCAAGACTTGGATAGTCTCTTTACCTATCCTACTGGTTCAATAGCGAAGATTAAAGTTGAAGAACATATTAATTGAGAGGTTCAGAGCTAAGGAACAAATAGTAGTATATGATTTTTAAATTTTAAAAACTGATCGAGGGAGTAGTCGTCACATTTAAGAGGCAAATGATTTTTTTTTTTGAAAGCAAGTTTTATTTCTCTGTCACTGATAATGTCACAGTAAGTCTTTAGTCTAATTGACAAAGACTCTTCTATTCAATTACAAAGGAATCACTGCTCAACAAGCAGTTAGCAACAAAAATCCTAAACAAAGTCTAGACAAAATCTAAATATTAAAAAAAGACATCAAAAGAGCAAGCCCTGAACCAGCAAATCCATTATAACCAACCGACTTGTGGTCCGAACGGAAGGAATCCACCCAAAGGCCTAGAAAAGCTCAAAAAGAACAGCAATGAGAAGCTTGCAGCATGAAATTTCTTTTGAATATTTTGTCAGAGCAACTGCAACTAGAGAGACAGATGATTTTTGTTATTCTTTATTTTGAATATCTTGTCAGATTACAATCAGTATCTATTCTTGAATGCATATATTTTACAATACATTAATGGAATTAAGAAACAATCAGTATGCCTCCAAAACAAATTTGGAGACTATCTACTTCATTAATTGCTCTGTTTTGCTCCCCTTTTCCAAACAAAGGTGACACTACTATGGATCATGGAAGCGAAAATTCTACTTACCACCCTCATTTTGGAAGGGAAGCATGATTATGATAGACACAATAACTGCCATAGTAACAAGTACAATTATAATTAACTAACTGTAACATATAAATTATTATGTATCTAATAACAAATCAGATCATCCAACATTCTTGGTCATGTAACTTTAGTTATCAAAGAATTCAGCACTTCACAAAATCAATCTTGAACTAAATATAAAATCTTAATATTGCTCCATACCAAAGATTCTTTGATTTTATTGATTACTGACATAGAAACATCTCGAGCTCCTGCTAATACAAAATAGAAAAACAGGTTGGGAATAAAGTGAAATCATTAGGCACTGAATTACCCAGGTGGAAGTGGTTTATTTAAGTAGTTCTCTAATGCACTTTCCACTTGAACAACAATTTCCAGTTAACCATGATAGAGAGCTTCTTTAACAAATCTATCGAAGTCATTGTAAGACGCTCCGCCAACGTCGGTAGCTGCTTCTGCTTTCTTCTTCCATTCCAAAGCCTTCTCCTTCATTTTCTTTCCTTCATCCCCTTCCATCATTTCCTTAACCAAAAACTCAATGTTCTCTCGCTTCACATCATGATCAACCTCCATGCCAATGCCCCAAGTGGTGCAAGCATACCGACAGTTTGTTTGTTGATCAGCAAAAAATGGCCAACATATCACCGGTGCACCTCTACATATGGCTTCCATGGTAGAATTCCACCCACAATGTGTTAGGAAAACACCAACTGAAGGATGTGAAAGAACCTGATATTGGGAGCACCAGCTTGTCATCAATCCTCTATCCTTGATGTCCTCGAAAAATTCGTCAGGCAGAACAGCAGAATCGCCCATCACAACATCAGGCCTAACGATCCATAAAAATGGGTGCTTAGAATTAGCCAGCCCCCAGGCAAATTCTTTCAGATGCTGAGCTGACATCACGGTCACGCTACCATAATTCACGTACACAACTGAACTTGGTTCCCTTCTGTTAAGCCATTCAATGCAGTTTGTGTCTTCTTTCCATAGGCTTGATTTTATTGACTTTGATGGACCGTCCGGTATGTGCCTGGCAAGCAAGGGCAGTGGCCCTGTAGTATAAATTCGAGGGAATTTGGCGGCGATTGCTACTAGCACTTCATGTTCAAACTCATCAAACGTGTTGAAGATGATTGCAGGAGCTTTGAGGCAATTTCGTGCTTCTGATCCCATGAAATCAAACATAATATCATTTGGATTGTTAGCTCTAATAAAACTTGGAATATCTCTGAGGCGAATGTTACTCATTCCAGGGATCCAATCAATAGGCGTATCAAGAGTGCCATCGCTAAGAAAATTTTCGTCTGACTCAAGCAAGAGTGAAATTTCAGGCTTTAGACGATTTTCATAACCGTAAATATAGATCAGAATTGCACAGGTGGTGGTTACTATTAACAAAGTTAAAATAAAACTTACTTTTGAACGGAATGATGCCCCTTTCAAGTAGTTCACTGAATTGTAGATATCCCATGAAGCTACAAGCTGAGGCAGTCCAAAATTGAACTTCTGGTATGCCTAGTACTTCAGCAGCCTTAATAGCAAAGCTCATAACTCCATCCGAAATAACACAAGTAACAGGCGGTACTTGGGGTGAGGAATTTAACTTAAAGAGGAGCTCTAAGAATGGAGCCAGACAATTCTTTCGTGTTGAATCACATAGCGCCGGAACATCCTGAGTCGCATCACGATCAGAGGGTGGCAGCCCTTCTGGAATCGTTTCGAACCGGAAATCAGGCAGGCCTTTTACAGAGTCTGGCCCCCTGGACCTGATCAAGCGCCTATGGTTGAACTCGGTGTTAACAAATGTTATGTGGAAGCCTCTTGAGTGCAAGAGCTTAGCCAGTTGCATCATGGGGGTAACATGGCCTTGTGATGGATATGGAACGCAAACAGCATGGGGTTTCCTGGTCTCAACTGAACCCATCTTAGCAAAGCAATGATGCAGCTGACAATTCAAGGTCTCTACAGGGAAAAGCTTTCCTAGATTTTGTGAAGCGTTAGAAGCACTAAGAAAAATTATAAGAGAAGGAAAATGTCTTATATGAAACAAAGGTTTGAGGTTCTATGATTGATGAATTATACATGTTAGTTATATCTGTTCTGTTCCTGTAAAGCTGATTTTGTCCTCCTCTCGGGCGATTCCTGGACAGCTTTGTATCTTTAAAGTCTTAATTAATAAAATTTGAAAGCTAAGGATGAGCAATAAATATAGAGCCGTGTTTGCCTAGAATTATTTTCTTAGTCAAAGACTCAAATTAAAGAGCATATACCCATCTTTCTGATCAATTTGTTTGTGTTAGAGCACTTAACTCTAATAAGCTAGAGAAGGAACCATCTAGTTAAATTCTACCTTTCCATTTTTACCATTTCTTTTAAAATAAACCCATATATACTAATTATATTCCAAGTAGATTACACTTAATAGTAAGTTTATCCATCTTTCTATTCAAAAAACTAGTACAAATTCCTCATCTCCAAATATATATATATATATATATATATATATTGATGCTTGAAAAGTGAAATTGTTCAACAGACATTAACTTCTCTTTTCAATGTGACATTTTAAAACTGTTTTTATTATTATTAAGGATATATATGTATTCAAAAAAATGAAGGGTATATATATAATTGAAGTACAGTAAATTGTCGAAGGATCAATGATTTTAGTTATTGACTAAATTGTTGATGATCACGTAACATCATAATGTCTCTTTTATTTTGTTAAAAAAATTATGTTGAGATATATACTACACAAGTAAATGAATAAAATTAATCTCCTAATAAGTAATTACTTACTTAGGACCAAGTAACTAATTAGGTAGGCATAAATCTAGGAAAAGAGCACATCATCTTGACTTTCTATGTCTCATTGCTATGAAATCTCCCGTTACTCTTACATCTTCTTCTCTTTTTTTTCCCCTTACTTCCGGTGAGTTCTCGGACAATCCAGAACTTTAAAGAAAGAAAAAAAAAAACGGGTGAAGAGATAAGAGAAGGAATTCAGGAAATAGAGTTCCCTTCTTATCACCATGTCCTTTTACAACAACGCCATTTCATACATAACGTTTTGAATTTTCCTGTCAAATCTTTGTCACGTGTAGTCCAAATCCAATACTATTAATCAGAAGAGAATTTCCTTA
This sequence comes from Theobroma umbraticum, assembly GCF_002168275.2. Lineage (NCBI taxonomy): Eukaryota > Viridiplantae > Streptophyta > Magnoliopsida > Malvales > Malvaceae > Theobroma > Theobroma umbraticum. The sequence goes on along the minus strand of NW_018397255.1, from coordinate 4,431,191 downwards.
ATTCATCATTTAACTTAATCAAAAGGTGTGGCGACATTCAATTGGCTTCTTGCTCGAATATCAGCTGCCTAAAGAAGAAAAAAACAAAAGAATTATGGTAATGATAATGACATGCACTCATCATCTCTGCACATAAACTTGATAGAACATGATAGTTTTGTTTTCAAACGTTTGTCTTAACATTTAACAATCTAATTATGGAAGAAGAATTTAAATTGGATATATATATATATATATATATATTGATAATGATAGAATTTGGACTTTTATTGCCAGCAAGGGCATGTGGCGGTCCTGACGACATTCATATATATATATATATATATATATATATATATATATATATATATATATTTTTAAAAGATGAATTTTATTAACCACAAAACCGATAGACCATTATTAGTCTCTTGTTATAATTGCCAGACACTCTCATTGGAATGAAAGACCAATTTAGAAAAAATACAAAACAAATTATAAAGACTAAGCTGCTCAAAGAGACATTAGTAGTTACGCGAAACAAATAGTAGCCCAAAGCACAAAGTCAAGTTACCTAAGCAATCGTATATTAAAATAATATTATAATATCTATCATATTGGTGAAAAAAAAATAAAACCCCTAAAAACAACCCTAGGATTTGCTAAAATGACAAAATAATCCCATCTTCCTTTTTGTTTTTTCTTGAAGAGATTCAAAAGATTGACTATTAGTGAAAGCAGTAGTGCAACTTTTTCCGGCTAATAACATATATTTTCGATTAATGTAAAAAAAAAAAAAAGAAATTTCCAAATATGGTGAAAGTTAGTTGGCTTTTGTGATGAAAAAAAAAACCCAAAGACTGTTAACTAGAGCTAAAGCAAATTAGATATTCTATTATTTTTCATTTTCAAGTATTTCTCATTTCCCCTGCGGCCCTACCTTTGTTTAAACAGAATAGCAATGACTCGTAAAAACTGTTCATTACAGTACTTGATACAATAATGTTATTTTGTTTGATATAGTCTTGAACTGCAACATCACAAATCCATATAGTGTCAAACTGATCAGATTCCATGCCACGTATAGAATGCTTGACAATGCCATGGTTTTTAAATTGGGAAAATTAGAAAACCAGTTGTCGTGAATTACCAAATTGGTGCTTATTGAAAGGGGCAGTTGAGATCAGACTAGTTTGCACCACTCTCTAGACTAGAAGGTTTCATTTTTATCCATGATGGAGAGAGCCTTATTAATGAATCTGTCAAAATTATTGTAAGAAGATCCCCCAATATCAGTGGCAACTTCTGCTTTCCTCCTCCATTCCAGCGCCTTCTGCCTCATCTGCTTTCCATTATCCCCTTCCATCATTTCCTTTACAAGAGCCTTAACATCATTTCGCTTTACATCAGGATCAACTTCCATGCCAATGCCCCATTTGGTGCAAGCATATCGACAATTTGTTTGTTGCTCAGCAAAGAATGGCCAGCAGATTACAGGCACACCTCCTGATATGGATTCTAATGTAGAATTCCATCCACAATGTGTCAGGAAAACACCAACCGATGGGTGGCAGAGCACTTCATCTTGGGGACACCAGCTTGTTATCAATCCTCTATCCTTAATCTCCTCGAAAAATTCTTCTGGCAAAATAGCAGATTCACCCATTACCACATCAGGCCTAATTATCCATAAAAATGGGTGCTTACTGTTTGCAAGCCCCCAAGCAAACTCTTTCAGATGGTGATCTGACATCACAGTCACACTACCATAATTCACATACACCACCGAATTGGGTTCCCTTTTGTTAAGCCATTCAATACAGCTCGTATCTTCCTTCCATAAGCTTGACCTTGCTGATCTGAATTGGCTTTGAGGAACATGGCTTCCGAGCAAGGTCAGGGGACCTATGGTGTAAACATGAGGGAATTTGGCAACAATGGCCTCTAGCACCTCATGTTCTAATTCATCAAATGTGTTGAAAATGATTGCAGAAGATTTTAAGCAGTTTTGTGCTTCTGATCCCATGAAATCAAACATTATGTCATGGGGATCAGTGGTTCTGATAAAGCTTGGCATATCCTTGAGGCGCATGTTACTCATACCAGGGATCCAATCAATTGGTGTATCCAGAGTGCCATCACTAATGAAATTTCCATCTGAAAAACATAAAGCATAAACTAAATTCTGCCCTTTGAATATTGTCCTTAGCTTAAAGATAAATCAGGCCATAAGATAGTTGAAAACATGACTTTCACTTAGAGTTATGTGATTGGAATGAAAGTGAGCATGATAGCAAAGTTTTAGAATAACGTAAATCACTGTGCACATAAAAGTGACAAGTATTAGAAGTTTCACTATTTTTTTGACTTGAAAAGCTATAAATCAAAATCAAATAAAAAATATTTGTGCTACTTGAATTCTTTTAATATATTTTTAATAATAAATTCTACTTGATCAAGAAAATGATATAAATTGAGGCTTGCTTCTCCTAGTTTATGGGATATAGATGAAAAGAAAAATCTGAAATAAAATATACCTTTGAAAGGAACAATGCCTCTTTTAGCTAGTTCGCTGTACTGCAAATAACCCATGAAGCCGCAAACTGAGGCAGTCCAAAACTGGAACTCTGGTATGCCAAGTATTTCACCTGCCTTAATACCAAAGCTCATGACTCCATCCGAAATAATGCAGGTAACAGGAGGAACTTCGGATGAGGAGTTTAACTTTGCTATTAGCCCCAAGAATGGAGCCAAACAATTTTTCCGTGTTGAATCACATAGCGCTGGAATATCCTGTGTCGCGTCACGGTCAGACTGTGGCAGCCCATCCGGAATGGTTTCAAACCGAAAATCTGGCAGACCCTTAACAGCGTCTGCCCCTTTGGACCGGATCAGGCGTCTACAGTTGAACTCAGTGTTAACAAAGGTTATCTGGAACCCTTTTGAGTGCAAAAGCTTAGCTAGGTGCATCATTGGGGTAACATGGCCTTGTGAAGGATATGGAACACAAACAGCATGGGGTTTACTGGCTCCGATTGAACCCATCTTCGAATAAAATTCAATGAGTTCAAGTGTAAAATTCAGGGCCGGTGAGAAAGCCTCCCAACTTAATGGGTACTTAAAAAGAGATGTGCAACTAATTAAAAATATAAAAAGTTAAAAGAAAGAAGATGCCAGCGCCGACAAAGAAAGATGCCTTCATTGGCTGTATAGCATGATGAAATCATAAACAACTTCAAATAATTAGAGTTGATCTGCTGTTGAGTTGTTTATTATGCAAAAATAGCTATGGACAAAAAAGCCATTAAAACGAGGGCCTGTAACTTTTCACCTCGTTACACGAAAAAGAGGATTGTGAATGAGATCATGTTCAGAGCATATGGACAAAAAAGGTCCCAGCACCGGCGAAAATGTTTTGTTTGTATTCCTCTGGTTGTTTTAAAGCTCCATTAGCATAAAGGCCTGATTAGCTCTCTACTCAAATGAAAAATGAGATTGGGCAATTATAACGACGACATTGAAATCGGTGATTGAGAATATATTTATTTAATAAATATAATGAGTGAAGTAAGCTGTGATGAGAACAAATAATTATTAAAAACATTACATTAAAGTTAGTGTATTATATAATTTTATAATATATCGTTTGATATTTCTAGAGCTAACAAATAATTGAAATTATTTTTATGTTTCATTATTTATTGTTTCTTCAATTATTAATTTATTTACTTATTTATATATTTATTTATATGACTATTTTTATATCAAATGATTTTTTTTAAAAAAATAATAATATATTTACACATATTTAAAATAAAAAATTAATTACTGTAGTTTTTTTAGGAAAATTTAATTATTTACTTGCTCACTTGCTAGTAACTTTTTTTGTTATTATTTTTTATTTTTTTATTTTTTAAGATTGCTACCTACTCATGAAGGATAGGATACACTTGCTAGTAACTTATTTATGCATTTATTCAATTTTTTTAGTTATTTAACTATTTATTTGTTTGTTGTATAATTATATAAATTTATATATTATATTAAATTAGCAAATTAATTTGAGAAACGAAACAAAGTAATTTACCTTCATGTAGCAACAGTTATTGTTATTAATTTTTATCATCGATTTATCTTGAATAGATAAAACTCAAAAAGTTACATTTTAAATGATTTAAACAAATTCATAACTTAAATCTTGAAATAAAAAATTTGGTTGAAGTTAGATCATAAAATGAGCATTTAACCATTCTATGAAATTGTTTTCTCCATGCTAGTATATACATTTGGCATATAAATCATGCACCGTAATCATTTTTTAATAGAATTCAATTATTTATTACAAAAGCAATTATTAAATTTGTAGAAATATATATTCACCATTTAAGGTTTACTTTTATCAAAAACATAACATTATCACATGATTTGAATGGATGACTTGACATGATTTAAATGAAAGAGGCATATGTTCATAAATAGAGTAATCGTTTTATAAAATTTTTTTTCTGGTAAGATATGTTAATATTTTTTCTTTTAAATAAAACAGGAAAAGGACGAATGGATGTAAATTTAACTATATGATTGCAAAACAAATTAGAAGTGGAATAAGGAGGCTGGTTTATCTTGTATATATAACTGAATATTGATCTTCTTTATTCAAGCTCATAATTCCATCCGAAATTATGTAACATGAGTCTTCGGGTTAAAGCAAACCATGCAGACGTGATTGCGCTGGATCCTTGTGTTGGAATCATTATGCAGCTGTGGGAGGGCAGCCCATACGGAAGGGTTTCAAACAGGAAGGCGGGCAGGCCCGCAATAGCGTCTGCCCCTTTGGACCTCATCAAACGCCTACGATTAACTTGACATCAATAAATTAAAATTTTATTTGATTGATATTTTTATTTTAATTATTTGTTTTTAATTTTTTATTCACACTTTACACAAATAAATAAATATTAAAAAAATAAAAGTGTTATTTAAACAGAATTTAAAATGTCGAATCTTCTTTAGAGTACAACTCAAGTAGTTAGATATGCATCTTATAGGATTAAAAGACTTTAAAGCTTCCTTTTATTGTGGTATTTATAGATACAAATAGTTATGAAATAAATCATATAGCACGGGGGTTGGTGGAATTCTTCGGGATACGGATGGAAACATTATTGCTCTTTTTTCTGGTCCCAACGATTCGAGGGATGCTAGTATGGCCGGCATATGGGCTATTAAGACTGCCCTGGAATTATTCTATAAATCATCATGGCTAGGACTTAAGAATCTGATTATTGACTCAGATTCCAGAACAGCAATTAACTACGTTCAGAAACAAGAAAAAAGACCGTGGAAAGCATGGAAATTCTTTCAACGGGTTGACCTTCTATCTGAGGCAATTGGAGGTGTCTCTTGTCACCATGTTCTTCAAGAGGGCAATCACTGTGCTGAACAACCCGCTGAGCAAGGAATCAATCGTAATAATCCTTTTATTGCTTGGCTTTGAGATGTGCTGGTTTTCGCATATTGAATGACTCCTGCATCTCATGAGTTTGCGTTATCTTTGGAATTTGGTAGTTCTTTGTTTAACCTCTAAAGCTCGTGGATGATTGTGTTGGAAATGTGTGCTACTTCTTTTTTGAGGGGTTTAATGATGTTTTCTTTATTGATGTATTTCTAGGTGCTTTTTGAGCCTCCTCTCTTATGTAAGGAGGTTCTGCTCGCCGGTCCTTCCTTTTGACTGGCTGTAACCTCTCATGGTTTTAATGAAAACTTCTATGACTTATAAAAAAAAAAAAACCACAAATATACATTGTAAAAAATACTCAGGATTATTGCAGGATAGCACAAGGCCTTTTCATATTCAAGAAGGGAAAGCGACCAGTCCCTCAGTGCATGCTCTCACTTCATACATATATATTAAATTCAGTGATTGATTTTGAAAAACCGAATTTTCCTCCTTTTTGTTAGCAACAGAAAAAAGGAAGAACCACAACTATTGGACACAAATTTCAGTACTTGATACTGATCTCAAATAGTATTATTTATTTAGTGGACTGAAAGCAGAAAGGACCACAAGGTGGGTCAATGATACAATATTGATTCAAGTAAGGATAGAAAAACCAACCTTGTTTTATTTATTAACGGTACTTGTAATCTAGCTAGTTTTACTACTTAACCATGGTGGAGAGCCTTCTTAATCATTCTATCAAAATTACCAAGAGAAGATCCTCCAATACTATTAGCAGCTTCAGCTTTCTTCTTCCATTCCGCAGCCTTTTGCCTCGACCTTTTTCCCTTATCTCCTTCCATCATTTCCTTCACAAGAGCCTCGACATCGTCACGCATGACGTTCGGATTGATTTCCATGCCAATGCCCCATGTGGTGCAAGCATATCGACAATTTGTCTGTTGCTCAGCAAAGAAAGGCCAGCAGATTAGAGGCACACCGTCGCATATGGCTTCTAACATAGAATTCCACCCACAATGTGTCAGGAAAACACCTACTGCTGGGTGGGACAATACTTGCTCTTGGGGGCACCAACTTGTTATGATTCCTCTATCCTTTACCTCTTCCACGAATTCTTTAGGCAAAATAGCGGACTCGCCCATGACCACATCAGGCCTTACTATCCATAAAAATGGGAGCTTGCTGTTTGCCAGTCCCCATGCAAATTCTTGCAGATGATGATCTGACATTACAGTCACACTACCATAATTCACATACACCACTGACTTGGGTTCCATTTTGTTAAGCCATTCGATACATCTTGCGTCTTCTTTCCATAAGCTTGAATTTAGTGACTTGCATTGGCTCTCTGGAATTTGCCTACTAAGCAAGCTAAGTGGACCAATTGCATAATTATCAGGGGATTTGGCTGCAATGACTTCTAACACTTCTTCGTCTAACTCATCAAATGTGTTGAAAATTATTGAAGAAGATTTTAAGCATTCTTCTGTAACTGACATGGCGAAATTTAACATAATGTCGTCGGGATTGGTGGTTCTGATGAAGCTTGGAATATCCTTGAGGCGCATGTTACTCGTACCGGGGACCCAATCAATCGGCATATCAAGAGTCCCATCACTAACGAAATTTTCATCCGAACATGGATAATGAGAATCTATTTTCAGACATTCAATCCATAGCTGCAAATAACGTAGCAGGCTAAGAGATCGTTGCAAAGAGACAATCTTAAATATATATATCGTACCTTTGAATGGAACAATGCCTCTTTCGATTAGTTCTCTGTACTTCAAATAGCCCAAAAACCCACAAGTTGAAGAAGTCCAGAGCTGAACGTATGGTACGCCTAGTACATCAGCAGCCTTGATACCGAAGTTCATGATTCCATCAGAAACTATGCAAGTAACAGGAGGCAGTTCGGGTGAGGAATTTAGCTTAGCTATTAGTTCCAAGAATGGAGCGAAGCAAGTCTTCCTTGTGGATTCGCATAGTGATGGAACCTCTTGCGTTGCATCACGATCAGAAGGCGGCAGCCCATCTGGAATGGTTTCGAACCGGAAATCCGGCAGACCCTTAACGTCTTCTTCCCCTCTAGACCGGATCAAGCGCCCATGGTTGAACTCGGTGTTAACAAAGGTTATGTGGAACCCTCTTGAGTGCAAGATCTTAGCTAGTTGCATCATGGGGTTAACATGGCCTTGTGCTGGAAATGGAACACATACCGCATGAGATTTAGTGGCTCCAAATGAACCCATCTTTGAGTAATGAGCAGTGAATTGAAGTGAACATTCAAGGTAAATGATGCTTACCATATAGAAACTAAGGGGCAGAAAAACGATTAAGTAAGTGGGGCAGGGGATGGGAGGATGCCTTAAATAGTTCCTATTTTTCATCTGTTGTTAAAAAAAAAATGATTGGATGAAAAAGAAACTTCTAAATCCTTCGATTGTGCATTATTGACAACTCTGCATAAAAATAATCTGACCGGTAGAGAATTATTTGTATAGATTAGCAGTTTTTTTTTTCTGTTTACCGTAGATAAGTGACAGTTTGGTTGACAGTTAAAAAATAATTCAAATGTAATTGCGTATACATATTTTTATATAACTTAGATTGTTTTATTTATTTATTATTAAATTCAAATTTAAAATTAAAATAATAATATATTTATTATTATTTTCAATTTAAATTTTAATTATTTCAATTTCAGATTAGTCAAAAGACCCTTCTAGTCTTTATACTATTTAATTTTCTTCAATTTAATCTATGTATTAAAAATTGAAGTAATTTAATTTTTTAATTTTGAAAATTTTGTCAATTTAATCCCTCCCCGTAACGGCATCTAATTTTACCGTTAAGGGATGACGTCATAGCTGATGTGTCAGATTTTAATGATGTGGCGTTTGAGAAGATGACATGGCATGCCACGTGACATTGAGTGATAGCGTGGCAATGCCATGTGGCACTATAGATGACGTGGCATGCTGGCATGTCAATGTCACGTTGTAGATCAAAAACTTTTTTAAAAAAATTTTTACCATGTCATAAGGACTAAATTGAGCATAAATATATAGTACAGAGATTAAATTAAACAAAATTAAGATGTTGAGGGACTAAATTGAAAAAAAAATTTGAACAATACAAATCTTTAAGTAGATGATTAATATGCTTATTAAGAAGCCAAATATTTAAGTGTAAAAGATTTATGATGTTAATATATATATATATGAATATTTTCTTACTTAATTATTTGATTATAGAATATGTAAATTAATTTATATTTTTTATAAAAATTAAATTTGAATACTCCTTTCATGAAAAAAATTTTGAAAAGAATTTCATGCCTGAAGTCAAATTTAGATGAATAACTTATATTACGTTAACATAAAATAATATAAAATTATTAAATAAATTCTTTTTTTCCATTTATAATAGTAAAAAAATTTAAACTTTATTAACTTAATTTTTAACTTGAGCTAAAGTCAAATTAGTAAAATATGTTGATTTAATTTTTTTTAAAAAAAAAATGAACAACGGAGATATAGAGTTAGCGATGATTATATAAATAATTTTTCATTTTGACTTATTTAATTTAGACATGACAAACCTCATATTACAACTATAAAATCTGAGCTCTACCAATCCAATTTTTATTTACTTTTTATGTTTTTATTTCGTTTAATATTTCAAGTTATAGTTTTTAAGTTGAAATTTTTTAAATTAAAGATTACATTTATAGTTGATAAAGTAAAATATAATTGTAAATATTTGTACCATTTTATTTTATTAATAATTTTTTTATAGATCCAAATTAATAATTTAAATTTAAATTTAATAGAATTTAATTGTGGTATTGAATTTAAATAAAATTATTTTGTAAGAAATTTTGAGTAAATTTAAATAAAAAGGTAAATTAGATAAGAGTTAAATAATTGCAAAAAAATGTGTTTTTGTAAATTGTGAAAGGTGTAACTAAATTAACATATTTTGCTAATTTAAGTAAATTTAAATAAAAAGTAAATTGGGTAAGAGTTGAATAATTTTAAAAAAATGTGTATTTATAAATTATGAAAGTTGTAACTCAATCAGCATATTTAGTCACTTTATATTATTTTATTTTAACGTAATGCAAGTTATTTATCAAAATTTGACTTTAGATATGAAATTTTTTCAAATTTTTTTTAATAGAAGGAGAATTCAAACTTAATTTTTGTAAAAAAAAATTAATTTACATATTCTATAATCAAATAATCAAGCAAAAAAATATTTTTATATATTTTTTAACACCATAAATTTTTTACGTATAAATATTTGGCATATTGATAAGCATATCAATAATCTACTTAAAGATTTGTACTTTTTAAATATTTTTTTAATTTAGTCTCTTAACATCTTAATTTTATTCAGTTTAGTCCATGTACTATATATTTTTCTTTAATTTATTCCCTATTACGTGACATAATATTTTTTGAAATATTTTTATATGTCACGTGGCATTGACATGTCAATGTCACACCAGCACTACCAAGTCATCATATAGTGCCACATGGCATTGCCACATCATCACTCAGTGTCACGTGGTATGATTCGTCATCAAAATGTAACACCTCAACGCTGATGCTATCGCTGATGTCAATGCTGACGTTATTCGTTAACGGTAAAATTGGATGCCACTAGGAGAAGAAACTAATTGATGTAATTCTCAAAATTAAAAAATTAAATTACTTCAATTTTGAGTATAAAAACTGAATTGAATAAAATTAAAGAGTACAGAGATTAGAGGGTTCTTTTAACCAATTTTTATTAATTGATTACAATGACCGCCCATCGGACAAAATGTGTTGTTTATATTTTTTTGGTTGTTTTCCAAGCTTCGTATGGTATAAAGATGTGATAAGCTCTACTGAAATAATAATATATTTACACATATTTAAAATAAAAAAAGTAATTTCTCCAGTTTTTTGAGGAAGATTTTATTTATATTAGTTCACTTGCTAATAACTTATTTATGGATTTATTCAATTCTTTTAGCTATGTAACTATTTGATGGCGAGTATAAATAGATCCGAAGTGTTCAAGTATGGCTTATACTTGTGCAAGTGTCACGGGCCACAGTCCAGACCCACCAGGAGGCCCAAGAGGTGACACAGTCCAGACCCGCCAGGAGGCCCAAGAGGGTGCCAGCCCACTAGACCCATGTAAGGGGGGCTGCTGGAAAATTCAAATTTTCCCTCCCAACCGAACTTCTAGAAGGGCTGCTGGAAAATTCAAATTTTCCCTCCCAACCGAACTTCTAGAACCTCCCAAATGTTTTGGAGGGAAATATTTTGGGGGGGGAATACTTTGAATTGAAAACTTTGGAGGAAAATGTGTGGGGAACCTTAGCTATAAATAACCCCATGCTCCTTGTGTAAATCATCCCATTGAATACATTGTAATTCAATTCATTCAATACAAGCTTAGCTTCTCTTTGCTAGTATTTCTCTTGTCTTCCTCTCTCTTTTATGCAAGCTTGCTTGCAGGCTTAAAGCCATCGGGTGGGAGTTGGGTGCTTGCTGAGTAAGTGCTGAAGCACTGAGGCTGACTTGGGTTCTAGTACCGAGATAAGGGTTGAGCCCAAGGCCGCACGGAGAGTGGTCTTAAGAATCGCCCCGTGACACAAGACGGGGGTGACTATTATTTGATCAGGGTTTGGTTATAGATGTTTGATGAGGTACATTGTTTTATCTCAAATTTATGAAATTATAACTATTATATCCGTTAATTGATTTCAATAAATATTTAAATTTAATTATAAAAAGATTTATTATACATATTTAGAAGATACAAGACAAGAAACGAATGCTTAAGCTTGTAGCATTTGGCATCTGTGACCAGCCGTTTGGATAATAGAGTGTGCAACGAAAGTCAAAAAGAAGCAGCTGCATTATAGTTAGAAAGGGGGTGCCTAATTGAATGGTTTGGTTTGTTATACTTAAAAATTAAATAGATCAAATATTTTAAAAAATTAATCAAATATAAAAAAAATTAAATTGATTAAACATCAAATTAGTTTGATCGATCTGATTTTAAATTAATGGATCAATTTTTTATTTTATTTTTATAAATTATAATATTAAAACTTCTAAACTTTATCCATAATTATAAAATATATAAATAA